>NC_053393.1:255857227-256135998 GCF_905171765.1 Bufo bufo | reverse complement strand
TTCATGCTTGTGGGCAAATGAGAAGGCTGCAATGTCTTTGTCTGAGCTTAGCAACATCCCTAGCAACCAATGGGAAAGTTTCTTACCCCTTACTATATAAGAACCTCCCCAGCAGCCATTTTCTGCATTTTTTTTTTCATTTCTGAAAGAGAGAGAGCAGTGTCATTTCTGTGCTGTGTCATTACATTAGATAGTTAGTTAGTATATATATATATATATATATATATATATATATACAGTACAGACCAAAAGTTTGGACACACCTTCTCATTCAAAGAGTTTTCTTTATTTTCATGACTATGAAAATTGTAGATTCACACTGAAGGCATCAAAACTATGAATTAACACATGTGGAATTATATACATAACAAACAAGTGTGAAACAACTGAAAATATGTCATATTCTAGGTTCTTCAAAGTAGCCACCTTTTGCTTTGATTTCTGCTTTGCACACTCTTGGCATTCTCTTGATGAGCTTCAAGAGGTAGTCCCCTGAAATGATTTTCACTTCACAGGTGTGCCCTGTCAGGTTTAATAAGTGGGATTTCTTGCCTTATAAATGAGGTTGGGACCATCAGTTGCGTTGAGGAGAAGTCAGGTGGATACACAGCTGATAGTCCTACTGAATAGACTGTTAGAATTTGTATTATGGCAAGAAAAAAGCAGCTAAGTAAAGAAAAACTAGTGGCCATCATTACTTTAAGAAATGAAGGTCAGTTAGTCAGCCGAAAAATTGGGAAAACTTTGAAAGTAAGGGCTATTTGACCATGAAGGAGAGTGATGGGGTGCTGCGCCAGATGACCTGGCCTCCACAGTCACCGGACCTGAACCCAATCGAGATGGTTTTGGGTAAGCTGGACCGCAGAGTGAAGGCAAAAGGGCCAACAAGTGCTAAGCATCTCTGGGAACTCCTTCAAGACTGTTGGAAGACCATTTCAGGGGACTACCTCTTGAAGCTCATCAAGAGAATGTCAAGAGTGTGCAAAGCAGTAATCAAAGCAAAAGGTGGCTACTTTGAAGAACCTAGAATATGACATATTTTCTGTTGTTTACACTTGTTCGTTATGTATATAATTCCTCATGTGTTAATTCATAGTTTTGATGCCTTCATAGTCATGAAAATAAAGAAAACTCTTTGAATGAGAAGGTGTGTCCAAAATTTTGGTCTGTACTGTATATGAGGATTCGGCGGCAACAGTAAACTGGCTCAGGTGCAGCGTCCAGGGGAATGAGCTTCTCACCCTTAATATATATAAGAAATAGGATAGCACTCCAAGACTTGAAAAAACGGTGTCTTTATTCACCCATGTGAAGCAGTAGCGATGTTTCAGCTCACAACTGAGCCTTTCTCAAGCAAAGAAATACAAGCTTGTGCCTTCCTTAAATAGCACTCAAATAATCAGGTGACCAATGAACATACAGATCAAAAACATGTGACCAATTAACATGTGAAGACCATTTACCTAATTGAGTCATGTGAGCAATTACATATGCAAAATATCCTAACACTTGATACATAAGATTGCACATATTTGTGTTACATCCAAACACTTTACATTTAATAGTGTATTTACCAAAGTGCGTATGTACGCAACCACAGTGAATTTAATCGATGTGAAATTAATAAATATATAAATTATTAAAATCATCAACCACGTAGACTGAGAGAAAAGGGTGTTTGACTATGTCCGACAATACCGCGCGTCCATGTGAATACTGGCCAAAATTGGCATTTTTAACTAGTACTGCAGATACCACATAGTGTCAAAGACAAACCTCTCACGCCAAGTTGTGCACGCAGCCCAGCTCCACTACATCGCCAGTAGCCCGGCTTCGCTGTATTTCCTATGTGGAAGCCAGCGCATGTGCATAGTGCGGCATCGACTTAGAAGTGCCATCTTTGTTTCTGGAAGGGCACCAGTATTACCAATGTGTCAACCTAACTATCCGGGCCAATCGGAGAAGGATCCAACCTCCCGGATGGATCAACCCCTCCAAAGTTGTGGTCAGGTAAGGGGGACACCACACATAAATGTGGTATACCCCGAACCATCTCACCATTACGGTCCATAGATACTCTAATGGGGATCTCCCATGTATATCGCTTGCTAGCAGAGATTTATTTGACACAGAGTGGAACCATTAATGCAGGAAAAACCATCCAGTTAATTCTATACGCATGGAACACCGCGAGCGGTCACATATGTTCACGCTTCTATATTCGCCGTCTTCACATCAGTTCTACATGGTGTCTAAAAGGAAAAGAGAAAAGAGAGAGTTACTCATTTGCTTGTAAATCTATATTCCACCTATAATACAGGGATTGTATTCGAAAGCATCAATCATTGAATGTCAGGCAAGCAGCCATCTAAACACATCCAGGGTTATAGTCAACATTTAATCCTTTAGGTTTTAAGCTGTCTAGGGTGTATATCCACCACATTTCTTTATTTTTCAATATTTTGAGTCTGGTGTCCCCCTTACTTGACGTGTGGTGTCCCCCTTACCTGACCACAACTTTGGAGGGGTTGATCCATCTGGGAGGTTGGATCCTTCTCCGATTGGCCCGGATAGTTAGGTTGACACATTGGTAATACTGGTACCCTTCCAGAAACAAAGATGGCACTTCTAAGTCGATGCCGCACTATGCACATGCGCTGGCTTCCACATAGGAAATACAGGGGAGCCGGGCTACTGGCGATGTAGTGGAGCTGGGCTGCGTGCACAACTTGGCGTGAGAGGTTTGTCTTTGACACTATGTGGTATCTGCAGTACTAGTTAAAAATGCCAATTTTGGCCAGTATTCACATGGACGCGCGGTATTGTCGGACATAGTCAAACGCCCTTTTCTCTCAGTCTACGTGGTTGGTGATTTTAATGATTTATATATTTATTAATTTCACATCGATTAAATTCACTGTGGTTGCGTACATACGCACTTTGGTAAATACACTATTAAATGTAAAGTGTTTGGATGTAACACAAATATGTGCAATCTTAGGTATCAAGTGTTAGGATATTTTGCATATGTAATTGCTCACATGACTCAATTAGGTAAATGGTCTTCACATGTTAATTGGTCACATGTTTTTGATCTGTATGTTCATTGGTCACCTGATTATTTGAGTGCTATTTAAGGAAGGCACAAGCTTGTATTTCTTTGCTTGAGAAAGGCTCAGTTGTGAGCTGAATCGTCGCTACTGCTTCACATGGGTGAATAAAGACACAGTTTTTTCAAGTCTTGGAGTGCTGTCCTATTTCTGGTATATACAGGGAGTGCAGAATTATTAGGCAAGTTGTATTTTTGAGGATTAATTTTATTATTGAACAACAACCATGTTCTCAATGAACCCAAAAAACTCATTAATATCAAAGCTGAATATTTTTGGAAGTAGTTTTTAGTTTGTTTTTAGTTTTAGCTATTTTAGGGGGATATCTGTGTGTGCAGGTGACTATTACTGTGCGTAATTATTAGGCAACTTAACAAAAAACAAATATATACCCATTTCAATTATTTATTTTTACCAGTGAAACCAATATAACATCTCAACATTCACAAATATACATTTCTGACATTCAAAAACAAAACAAAAACAAATCAGTGACCAATATAGCCACCTTTCTTTGCAAGGACACTTAAAAGCCTGCCATCCATGGATTCTGTCAGTGTTTTGATCTGTTCACCATCAACATTGCGTGCAGCAGCAACCACAGCCTCCCAGACACTGTTCAGAGAGGTGTAATGTTTTCCCTCCTTGTAAATCTCACATTTGATGATGGACCACAGGTTCTCAATGGGGTTCAGATCAGGTGAACAAGGAGGCCATGTCATTAGATTTTCTTCTTTTATACCCTTTCTTGCCAGCCACGCTGTGGAGTACTTGGACGCGTGTGATGGAGCATTGTCCTGCATGAAAATCATGTTTTTCTTGAAGGATGCAGACTTCTTCCTGTACCACTGCTTGAAGAAGGTGTCTTCCAGAAACTGGCAGTAGGACTGGGAGTTGAGCTTGACTCCATCCTCAACCCGAAAAGGCCCCACAAGCTCATCTTTGATGATACCAGCCCAAACCAGTACTCCACCTCCACCTTGCTGGCGTCTGAGTCGGACTGGAGCTCTCTGCCCTTTACCAATCCAGCCACGGGCCCATCCATCTGGCCCATCAAGACTCACTCTCATTTCATCAGTCCATAAAACCTTAGAAAAATCAGTCTTGAGATATTTCTTGGCCCAGTCTTGACGTTTCAGCTTGTGTGTCTTGTTCAGTGGTGGTCGTCTTTCAGCCTTTCTTACCTTGGCCATGTCTCTGAGTATTGCACACCTTGTGCTTTTGGGCACTCCAGTGATGTTGCAGCTCTGAAATATGGCCAAACTGGTGGCAAGTGGCATCTTGGCAGCTGCACGCTTGACTTTTCTCAGTTCATGGGCAGTTATTTTGCACCTTGGTTTTTCCACACGCTTCTTGCGACCCTGTTGACTATTTTGAATGAAACGCTTGATTGTTCGATGATCACGCTTCAGAAGCTTTGCAATTTTAAGAGTGCTGCATCCCTCTGCAAGATATCTCACTATTTTTGACTTTTCTGAGCCTGTCAAGTCCTTCTTTTGACCCATTTTTCCAAAGGAAAGAAGTTGCCTAATAATTATGCACACCTAATATAGGGTGTTGATGTCATTAGACCACACCCCTTCTCATTACAGAGATGCACATCACCTAATATGCTTAATTGGTAGTAGGCTTTCGAGCCTATACAGCTTGGAGTAAGACAACATGCATAAAGAGGATGATGTGGTGAAAATACTCATTTGCCTAATAATTCTGCACGCAGTGTATATATATATATATATATATATATATAAATATATATAAATATACTGTGTGTATATATATATATATATATTTATATATATATTACAGATAGTTAGTGGGAGATAGTCAGTGTAGGTTAGATCGTTATATAGTTTGGCTGATAGGTTCCAGTGCTGGGCGTTAGGTAGTGTGATAGGTTCTGCTGTCCATACATACATGCTACATACATAGTGCTGTGATGTCAGAAGTTCACACCAATACTTAGTGCACCAATCAGTAATATGTAGTCAGACCTGCTAAAATGTGAAGTTTCAGGTATTGCACAAAAATATGCGCATCATTAATTACCGATTTGCGCAATTGCAAATATATTGGAGCACTCTATCTGCATATAAAGCTATTGTAATGTTCTGCCATGCCAACCATTTTCTCCAGTCTCCGGAAACTTCTAGCAGCTTGAAAAATGTAGCAAAAGTGACCTCCTTGGGAGTCGCATGCATTTGCCCGCGGTCTGTGTATTGTTGTCAACCACAGGTGAGGGCTAGTATCTTGCCTCATGTGTGGTTGCCGCTGGCAACTTGTGGTTTGTTGGGCAGTGGAGCAGCCTGAGCTGGTTGCTGGGCATCTCGCTGTCCATGCATGCGGTTGTCTTTGGCAACGTGTAGTTTTGTGTATGCACTTTGTCTGTTGTGCACGAGGTTATTTATATGTGCACGTCCCCTTTAAGTGGCTGTCTTCCCTTCCCTGGTGTGAGAAGGGTTAAATCCCTTCCTAGTATGTGAGCACTGGGTGTGTCTGCGTGGGTGTGGCTACTTGGCCCTATATAGTCTCTGCTGAGAGCAGTAGTCAGAGGGGTACTTCAGCCATGGTCTGCTGGAGTTATCCTCCTACTTTTATACCACCTGCCAGTGAGGGCCACCCTTGTGGTCATAAGCAAAATGTTGTTATGTGATGTTATGTTTATGTGGTGTCTGTTATTAGTGCAGCTATGGTTCTGGCTTCCTGTGTGTTTATGTGTGCTGTGTCCTGTTATGTCTGTGTGTGGACTTCAGCACTTGTGTCCAGGGATCCAGTCAGTGTGTCTGTGGCAGGTAGGGGTGGAAGTCTTTCACTCTCCTGCCATATCCATAGTCTGTTTATGTTTATATCCCCTTGCAGCTCGGCCAGTTTTAGACTCCTGTTTCTCCGCATCCAGGAGGAACAGGTGGTCTACCCAGCTCCTAGTTCAGGGATCGGCGGAGGGTGAGTAGGGATCCGAGGTTCCTGAGCATGAGCCCTCCTACCATCAAGGTCGGCTCATGCAGCTAGGAGTCAGGGTCAGATTAGGGGTGCGTTAGGAGGTGACCTGCTCCCTAATTCTACTGTCCTGGCCGAGCAGCGACTAACATCTCGTGGCATCGCACGGCTGAGGGTTTTCCCCATCCTCAGTCGTGACAGTATGACCACAATGGCTCCTCACGTGGCGCTTCCCTCGAAAGAGGGTGCAGCATGTACCACCATCTGTTGATGGGGTGCATGCGCGTTCTCCGGAGGGAGAGCGTTATGGGGGTTTCGCCGCTGACGGCCCGGTAAGTGGCTTATTCCCCGCCATTTCTTCACCGTGGCCTGTTTTGGTGTCCCCTTATTTTTTTATTCCCTCACTGTGGTTCGTTTGGTGTGTGGTTGCACACCTTCGAAAGAGGGTGCAGCATGCAGTGCCATCTGTTTTTGGCCTGCATGCGCGTTCTCCAGAGGGAGAGCGTTTTGGGGATCACCGTTAACGGCGCGGTTGGTGGCTTATTCCCCGCCACCTTACCGTCCGTGTTGGTGATCCCTCGTCCCTCTCTATGTTCCTATCTCTGGTCGTCTGCTGGCAGCGCTCCGTTAGTGTTCCGGCTGTGTGCTGGGTAGGAGTGTCTGTTGGCAGCGGCTGGAGTAGGGACGTTAATAGAGAGTGGACGCAGTATCAGTGCGGTCTCCTCGGGCTGTTTCTTTGCTGTTCTCTGGTTCCTGTGTGTTGCTCCAGAGGCTGGCAGTCGGATCCTGGTCCCTGTGTGTTGCTCCAGGGTCCGGCAGCAGTCCTGGGGAGACTCGCAGGTACTGACGCTGTTTCCTTTAGTTTTCCTTTCTCCTATCCCCTTGTTGGGTCCCGCACCAGTTTCCTTTTTTTTTGGTGGGGGGGCTTTGAGGGGTGAGAGTGTCACGACCATGGTCATGGTTGTGACTAGGGATGAGCAAACCCAAACTGTATAGTTCGGGTTCTTACCGAATTTTGGGGTGTCCGTGACACGGACCCGAACCCGAACATTTTCGTAAAAGTCCGGGTTCGGGTTCGGTGTTCGGCACTTTCTTGGCGCTTTTTGAAAGGCTGCAAAACAGCCAATCAACAAGCGTCATACTACTTGCTCCAAGAGGCCATCACAGCCATGCCTACTATTGGCATGGCTGTGATTGGCCAGTGCAGTATGTGATCCAGCCTCTATTTAAGCTGGAGTCACGTAGCGCCGCACGTCACTTTGCTCTGATCAGTGTAGGGAGAGGTTGCAGCTGCTGTTAGGGCCAGATTAGACAGTGATTAACTCTGCAAAAACACTTAATTCAGTGATCGAGCTACAGCTGTGGATCATTGAACTGCTGCTATTTAATTGCTCACTGTTTTTAGGCTGCCCAGAGCGTTTTTATGTCACTTTTTTCTTGGGTGATCGGCGGCCATTTTGTGTCTTGTGGTGCGCCAGCACAAGCTGCCACCAAGTCCATTTAACCATCAATAGTGTGGTTATTTTTTTGCTATATCCTACATCAGGGGCTTGGCTGTGCTTGCTATTTTATTGAAGGGTAAAATACAATTGCCAAAATAGCAGTACCCTAAATCTGGTGTTTCAGCTGTGGCTAGCCAATTGTAATACTGTCTGCTGTCTGGCGAAGCACAGTTTTTGTTCTGGGTTGAATACAATTCCCAACTTAGCAATTCCCTAAATAATTTTTTTCTGCTGTATCAGGCCAAGTTTAAATCGATCCATAAAAGGGTATATTAGATTTAAGGTGCGGATAGTGTCATCCTCAATAACTTCACACGCTACCGTGCATTTCCAAGTTTAATTCTGTCCGTAAACGTATACCTGTCACCCAGCGCCTAAATAATAGGCCTAAAATTTATATTCAGCTAAATCTGTGTTTATTGCTGAGGCTGGTCAATTCATTTAGTGTCCGCCAAAGCACAGTTTTTCTTCTGGGTTGAAATACAATTCCCAACTTAGCAATTCTCTAAATCAGTGGTTTCTGCTGTATCAGGCCTACTTTAAATCTATAATAATCAAATAATTTTTTTCTTATTGTGGTGAACGGTAACAATGAGGAAAACATCTAGTAAGGGACGTGGACATGGTCGTGCTGGTGCTGGGAGAGGACGTGGCCGTTCTGCCACAGCCACACGTCCTAGTGAACCAACTACCTCAGGTCCCAGTAGCCAGCAGAATTTACAGCAATATTTGGTGGGGCCCAATGCCGTTCTAAGGATGGTAAGGCCTGAGCAGGTACAGGCATTAGTCAATTGGGTGGCCGACAGTGGATCCTGCATGTTCACATTATATCCCACCCAGTCTTCTGCAGAAAGCGCACAGATGGCAAATGAAAACCAAGCCCATCAGTCTGTCACATCACCCCCATGCATATCAGGGAAACTGTCTGAGCCTCAAGTTATGCAGCAGTCTCTTATGCTGTTTGAAGACTCTGCTGGCAGGGTTTCCCAAGGGCATACACCTAGCCCTTCCCCAGGGGTGGAAGAGATAGAATGCACTAACGCACAACCACTTATGTTTCCTAATGATGAGGACATGGGAATACCACCTCAGCACGTCTCTGATGATGACGAAACACAGGTGCCAACTGCTGCGTCTTTCTGCAGTGTGCAGACTGAACAGGAGGTCAGGGAGGAAGACTGGGTGGAAGACGATGCAGGGGACGATGAGGTCTTAGAGCCCACATGGAATGAAGGTCGTGCCACTAACTTTCAGAATTCGGAGGAAGAGGCAGTGGTGAGACCGAGCCAACAGCGTAGCAAAAGAGGGAGCAGTGGGCAAAAGCAGAACACCCACCGCCAAGAGAGTCCGTCTGCTATTGGCCAACGCCATCTGGGACCCAGCACCCCAAAGGCAGCTTCAAGGAGTTCCCTGGCGTGGCAGTTCTTCAAACAATGTGCTGACGACAAGACCCGAGTGGTTTGCACGCTGTGCCATCAGAGCCTGAAGCGAGGCATTAACGTTCTGAACCTTAGCACAACCTGCATGACCAGGCACCTGCATGCAAAGCATGAACTGTAGTGGAGTAAACACCTTAAAAACAAGGAACTCACTCAGGCTCCCCCTTCTACCTCTTCTGCTGCTGCCGCCTCAGCCTCTTCCTCCGCCTCTGGAGGAACGTTGGCACCTGCTGCCCAGCAAACAGAGGATGTACCACCAACACCACCACCACCTCCGTCACCAAGCATCTCAATCATGTCACACGGCAGCGTTGAGCTCTCCATCTCACAAACATTTGAGAGAAAGCGTAAATTCCCACCTAGCCACCCTCGATCCCTGGCCCTGAATGCCAGCATTTCTAAACTACTGGCCTATGAAATGCTGTCATTCAGGCTGGTGGACACAGACAGCTTCAAACAGCTCATGTTTCTTGCTGTCCCACAGTATGTTGTTCCCAGCCGCCACTACTTCTCCAAGAGAGCCGTGCCTTCCCTGCACAACCAAGTATCCGATAAAATCAAGTGTGCACTGCGCAACGCCATCTGTGGCAAGGTCCACCTAACCACAGATACGTGGACCAGTAAGCACGGCCAGGGACGCTATATCTCCCTAACTGCACACTGGGTAAATGTAGTGGCGGCTGGGCCCCAGGCGAAGAGCTGTTTGGCGCACGTCCTTCCGCCGCAAAGGATCGCAGGGCAACATTCTTTGCCTCCTGTTGCCTCCTCCTCCTACTCGGCTTCCTCCTCCTCTTCTTCCACCTGCTCATCCAGTCAGCCACACACCTTCACCACCAACTTCAGCACAGCCCGGGGTAAACGTCAGCAGGCCATTCTGAAACTCATATGTTTGGGGGACAGGCCCCACACCGCACAGGAGTTGTGGCGGGGTATAGAACAACAGACCGACGAGTGGTTGCTGCCGGTGAGCCTCAAGCCTGGCCTGGTGGTGTGCGATAATGGGCGAAATCTCGTTGCAGCTCTGGGACTAGCCGGTTTGACGCACATCCCTTGCCTGGCGCATGTGCTGAATTTGGTGGTGCAGAAGTTCATTCGCAACTACCCCGACATGTCAGAGCTGCTGCATAAAGTGCGGGCCGTCTGTGCGCGCTTCCGGCATTCACATCCTGCTGCTGCTCGCCTGTCTGAGCTACAGCGTAACTTCGGCCTTCCCGCTCACCGCCTCATATGCGACGTGCCCACCAGGTGGAACTCCACCTTGCACCTGCTGGACAGACTGTGCGAGCAGCAGCAGGCCATAGTGGAGTTTCAGCTGCAGCACGCACGGGTCAGTCGCACTGCGGAACAGCACCACTTCACCACCAATGACTGGGCCTCCATGCGAGACCTGTGTGCCCTGTTGCGCTGTTTCGAGTACTCCACCAACATGGCCAGTGGCGATGACGCCGTTATCAGCGTTACAATACCACTTCTATGTCTCCTTGAGAAAACACTTAGGGCGATGATGGAAGAGGAGGTGGCCCAGGAGGAGGAAGAGGAGGAGGAAGAGGGGTAATTTTTAGCACTTTCAGGCCAGTCTCTTCGAAGTGACTCAGAGGGAGGTTTTTTGCAACAGCAGAGGCCAGGTACAAATGTGGCCAGCCAGGGCCCACTACTGGAGGACGAGGAGGACGAGGATGAGGAGGAGGTGGAGGAGGATGAGGATGAGGATGAAGCATGTTCACAGCGGGGTGGCACCCAACGCAGCTCGGGCCCATCACTGGTGCGTGGCTGGGGGGAAACGCAGGACGATGACGATACGCCTCCCACAGAGGACAGCTTGTCCTTACCTCTGGGCAGCCTGACACACATGAGCGACTACATGCTGCAGTGCCTGCGCAACGACAGCAGAGTTGCCCACATTTTAACGTGAGAGGACTACTAGGTTGCCACCCTGCTGGATCCCCGGTACAAAGACAATGTGCCCACCTTACTTCATGCACTGGAGCGTGATAGGAAGATGCGCGAGTACAAGTGCACGTTGGTAGACGCGCTACTGAGAGCATTCCCAAATGTCACAGGGGAACAAGTGGAATCCCAAGGCGAAGGCAGAGGAGGAGCAAGAGGTCGCCAATGCAGCTGTGTCACGGCAGGGGGCAGGGTTAGCATGGCAGGGCAGGGTTAGCATGGCAGAGATGTGGAAAAGTTTTGTCAACACGCCACAGCTAACTGCACCACCTCCTGATACGGAACGTGTTAGCAGGAGGCAACATTTCACTAACATGGTGGAACAGTACGTGTCCACACCCCTCCACGTACTGACTGATGGTTCGGCCCCATTCAACTTCTGTGTCTCCAAATTGTCCACGTGGCCAGAGCTAGCCTTTTATGCCTTGGAGGTGCTGGCCTGCCTGGCGGCCAGCGTTTTGTCTGAACGTGGATTCAGAACGGCAGGGGGCGTCATTACAGATAAACGCAGCCGCCTGTCTACAGCCAATGTGGACAAGCTGACGTTCATAAAAATGAACCAGGCATGGATCCCACAGGACCTGTCCATCCCTTGTGCAGATTAGACATTAACTACCTCCCCTTAACCATATATTATTGTACTCCAGGGCACTTCCTCATTCAATACTATTTTTATTTTCATTTTACCATTATATTGCGGGGCAACCCAAAGTTGAATGAACCTCTCCTCTGTCTGGGTGCCGGGGTCTAAAAATATCTGACAGTGGCCTGTTCCAGTGTTGGTTGACGTGAAGCATGATTCTCTTCTATGACATGAAGCCTGAATCTCTGCTATGGGACCTCTCATCTCTGTCTGGGTGCCAGGGCCTAAATATCTGACAATGGACTGTTCCAGTTTTGGGTGACGTGAAGCATGATTCTCTGCTATGACATGAAGCCTGAATCTCTGCTATGGGACCTCTCTCCTCTTTCTGGGTGCCGGGGCCTAAATATCTGACAATGGACTGTTCCAGTTTTGGCTGACGTGAAGCCTGATTCTCTGCTATGACATGAAGACTGATTCTCTGCTGACATGAAGCCTGAATCTCTGTTATGGGACCTCTCTCCTCTGTCTGGGTGCCGGGGCCTAAATATATGACAATGGACTGTTCCAGTTTTGGCTGACGTGAAGCCTGATTCTCTGCTATGACATGAAGACTGATTTTCTGCTGACATGAAGCCTGATTCTCTGCTATGGGACCTCTCTCCAATTGATATTGGTTAATTTTTATTTATTTTAATTCATTTCCCTATCCACATTTGTTTGCAGGGGATTTAACTACATTTTGCTGCCTTTTGCAGCCCTCTAGCCCTTTCCTGGGCTGTTTTACAGCCTTTTTAGTGCTGAAAAGTTCGGGTCCCCATTGACTTCAATGGGGTTCGGGTTCGGGATGAAGTTCGGGTCGGGTTCGGATCCCGAACCCGAACATTTCGGGAAGTTCGGCCGAACTTCTCGAACCCGAACATGCAGGTGTTCGCTCAACTCTAGTTGTGACTCCTTGGGAGCCGCATGCATTTGCCCGCGGTCTGTGTATTGTTGTCAACCACAGGTGAGGGCTAGTATCTTGCCTCAGTGGAGCAGCCTGAGCTGGTTGCTGGGCGTCTCGCTGTCCATGCATGCGGTTGTCTTTGGCAACGTGTAGTTTTGTGTATGCACTTTGTCTGTTTGTTGTGCACGAGGTTATTTATATGTGCACGTCCCCTTTAAGTGTCTGTCTTCCCTTCCCTGGTGTGAGAAGGGTCAAATCCCTTCCTAGTATGTGAGCACTGGGTGTGTCTGCGTGGGTGTGGCTACTTGGCCCTATATAGCCTCTGCTGAGAGCAGTAGTCAGAGGGGTACTTCAGCCATGGTCTGCTGGAGTTATCCTCCTACTTTTATACCACCTGCCAGTGAGGGCCACCCTTGTGGTCATAAGTAGAGTTGAGCGAACACCTGGATGTTCGGGTTCGAGAAGTTCGGCCGAACTTCCCGGAAATGTTCGGGTTCGGGATCCGAACCCGATCCGGACTTCGTCCCGAACCCGAACCCCATTGAAGTCAATGGGGACCCGAACTTTTGGGCACTAAAAAGGCTGTAAAACAGCCCAGGAAAGAGCTAGAGGGCTGCAAAAGGCAGCAACATGTAGGTAAATCCCCTGCAAACAAATGTGGATAGGGAAATGAATTAAAATAAAAATTAAAAAATAAAAATGAACCAATATCAATTGGACAGAGGTCCCATAGCAGAGAATCTGGCTTCACGTCAGCAGAGAATCAGTCTCTTCATGCCATAGCAAAGAATCTGGCTTCATGTCAGCAGAGAATCAGTCTCTTCATGCCATAGCAGAGAATCTGGCTTCATGTCAGCGCAGAATCAGTCTTCATGTCATAGCACAGAATCAGGCTTCACGTCACCCACCACTGGAACAGGCCACTGTCACACATTTAGGCCCCGGCACCCAGACAGAGGAGAGCGGTCCCGTAACAGAGAATCTGGCCTTATGTCAGCGCAGAATCAGTCTTCATGTCATAGCACAGAATCAGGCTTCACGTCACCCACCACGTGAACAGGCCACTGTCATACATTTAGGCCCCGGCACCCAGACAGAGGAGAGAGGTCCCGTAACAGAGAATCTGGCCTTATGTCAGCACAGAATCTGTTTTCATGTCATAGCAGAGAATCAAGCTTCACGTCACCCACCACTGGAACAGGCCACTGTCACACATTTAGGCCCCGGCACCCAGACAGAGGAGAGAGGTCCTGTAACAGAGAATCTGGCCTTATGTCAGCGCAGATTCTGTTTTCATGTCATAGCAGAGAATCAGGCTTCACGTCACCCACCACTGGAACAGGCCACTGTCACACATTTAGGCCCAGGCACACAGGCAGAGGAGAGAGGTCCCGTAACAGAGAATCTGGCCTTATGTCAGCGCAGAATCTGTATTCATGTCATAGCAGAGGATCAGGCTTCACGTCACCCACCACTGGAACAGGCCACTGTCACACATTTAGGCCCCGGCACCCAGACAGAGGAGAGCGGTCCCGTAACAGAGAATCTGGCCTTATGTCAGCGCAGAATCTGTCTTCATGTCATAGCAGAGAATCAAGCTTCACGTCACCCACCACTGGAACAGGCCACTGTCACACATTTAGGCCCCGGCACCCAGGCAGAGGAGAGAGGTCCCGTAACAGAGAATCTGGCCTTATGTCAGCACAGAATCTGTATTCATGTCATAGCAGAGAATCAGGCTTCACGTCACCCACCACTGGAACAGGCCACTGTCACACATTTAGGCCCAGGCACCCAGGCAGAGGAGAGAGGTCCCGTAACAGAGAATCTGGCCTTATGTCAGCGCAGAATCTGTATTCATGTCATAGCAGAGAATCAGGCTTCACGTCACCCACCACTGGAACAGGCCACTGTCACACATTTAGGCCCAGGCACCCAGACAGAGGAGAGCGGTCCCGTAACAGAGAATCTGGCCTTATGTCAGCGCAGAATCTGTCTTCATGTCATAGCAGAGAATCAAGCTTCACGTCACCCACCACTGGAACAGGCCACTGTCACACATTTAGGCCCCGGCACCCAGACAGAGGAGAGAGGTCCTGTAACAGAGAATCTGGCTTTATGTCAGCACAGAATCTGTCTTCATGTCATAGCAGAGAATCAGGCATCACGTCACCCACCACTGGAACAGGCCACTGTCACACATTTAGGCCCCGGCACCCAGGCAGAGGAGAGAGGTCCCGTAACAGAGAATCTGGCCTTATGTCAGCGCAGAATCTGTCTTCATGTCATAGCAGAGAATCAGGCATCACGTCACCCACCACTGGAACAGGCCACTGTCACACATTTAGGCCCCGGCACCCAGGCAGAGGAGAGAGGTCCCGTAACAGAGAATCTGGCCATATGTCAGCGCAGAATCTGTATTCATGTCATAGCAGAGAATCAGGCTTCACGTCACCCACCACTGGAACAGGCCACTGTCACACATTTAGGCCCCGGCACCCAGACAGAGGAGAGCGGTCCCGTACCAGAGAATCTGGCCTTATGTCAGCGCAGAATCTGTCTTCATGTCATAGCAGAGAATCAGGCTTCACGTCAGCCACCACTGGAACAGGCCACTGTCACACATTTAGGCCCAGGCACCCAGGCAGAGGAGAGAGGTCCCGTAACAGAGAATCTGGCCTTATGTCAGCGCAGAATCTGTATTCATGTCATAGCAGAGAATCAGGCTTCACGTCACCCACCACTAGAACAGGCCACTGTCACACATTTAGGCCCCGGCACCCAGACAGAGGAGAGGTTCATTCAACTTTGGGTTGCCCCACAATATAATGGTAAAATGAAATTAAAAATAGTATTGAATGAGGAAGTGCCCTGGAGTAGAATAATATATTGTTAAGGGGAGGTAGTTAATATCTAATCTGCACAAGGGATGGACAGGTCCTGTAGGATCCATGCCTGGTTCATTTTTATGAACGTCAGCTTGTCCACATTGGCTGTAGACAGGCGGCTGCGTTTGTCTGTAATGACGCCCCCTGCCGTGCTGAATACACGTTCAGACAAAACGCTGGCCGCCGGGCAGGCCAGCACCTCCAAGGCATAAAAGGCTAGCTCTGGCCACGTGGACAATTTGGAGACCCAGAAGTTGAATGGGGCCGAACCATCAGTCAGTACGTGGAGGGGTGTGCACAGGTACTGTTCCACCATGTTAGTGAAATGTTGCCTCCTGCTAACACGTTCCGTATCAGGAGGTGGTGCAGTTAGCTGTGGCGTGGTGACAAAACTTTTCCACATCTCTGCCATGCTAACCCTGCCCTCAGAGGAGCTGGCCGTGACACAGCTGCGTTGGCGACCTCTTGCTCCTCCTCTGCCTTCGCCTTAGGCTTCCACTTTTTCCCCTGTGACATTTGGGAATGCTCTCAGTAGCGCGTCTACCAACGTGCGCTTGTACTCGCGCATCTTCCTATCACGCTCCAGTGTGGGAAGTAAGGTGGGCACATTGTCTTTGTACCGGGGATCCAGCAGGGTGGCAACCCAGTAGTCTGCACACGTTAAAATGTGGGCAACTCTGCTGTCGTTGCGCAGGCACTGCAGCATGTAGTCGCTCATGTGTGCCAGGCTGCCCAGAGGTAAGGACAAGCTGTCCTCTGTGGGAGGCGTATCGTCATCGTCCTGTGTTTCCCCCCAGCCACGCACCAGTGATGGGCCCGAGCTGCTTTGGGTGCCACCCCGCTGTGAACATGCTTCATCCTCATCCTCCTCCACCTCCTCCTCATCCTCATCCTCCAGTAGTGGGCCCTGTCTGGCCACATTTGTACCTGGCCTCTGGTGTTGCAAAAAACCTCCCTCTGAGTCACTTTGAAGAGACTGGCCTGAAAGTGCTAAAAATGACCCCTCTTCCTCCTCTTCCTCCTGGGCCACCTCCTCGTCCATCATCGCCCTAAGTGTTTTCTCAAGGAGACATAGAAGTGGTATTGTAACGCTAATAACGGCGTCATCGCCACTGGCCATGTTGGTGGAGTACTCGAAACAGCGCAACAGGGCACACAGGTCTCGCATGGAGGCCCAGTCATTGGTGGTGAAGTGGGTCTGATCCGCAGTGCGACTGACCCGTGCGTGCTGCAGCTGAAACTCCACTATGGCCTGCTGCTGCTCGCACAGTCTGTCCAGCATATGCAAGGTGGAGTTCCACCTGGTGGGCACGTCGCATATGAGGCGGTGAGCGGGAAGGCCGAAGTTACGCTGTAGCGCAGACAGGCGAGCAGCGGCAGGGTGTGAACGCCGGAAGCGCCAACAGACGGCCCGCACTTTATGCAGCAGCTCTGACATGTCGGGGTAGTTGCGAATGAACTTCTGCACCACCAAATTCAGCACATGCGCCAGGCAAGGGATGTGCGTCAAACCGGCTAGTCCCAGAGCTGCAACGAGATTTCGCCCATTATCGCACACCACCAGGCCGGGCTTGAGGCTCACCGGCAGCAACCACTCGTCGGTCTGTTGTTCTATACCCCGCCACAACTCCTGTGCGGTGTGGGGCCTGTCCCCCAAACATATGAGTTTCAGAATGGCCTGCTGACGTTTACCCCGTGCTGTGCTGAAGTTGGTGGTGAAGGTGTGTGGCTGACTGGATGAGCAGGTGGAAGAAGAGGAGGAGGAAGCTGAGTAGGAGGAGGAGGAGACAGGAGGCAAAGAATGTTGCCCTGCGATCCTTGGCGGCAGAAGAACGTGCGCCAAATAGCTCTCCGCCTGGGGCCCAGCCGCCACTACATTTACCCAGTGTGCAGTTAGGGAGATATAGCGTCCCTGGCCGTGCTTACTGGTCCACGTATCTGTGGTTAGGTGGACCTTGCCACAGATGGCGTTGCGCAGTGCACACTTGATTTTATCGGACACATGTTTGTGCAGGGAAGGCACGGCTCTCTTAGAGAAGTAGTGGCGGCTGGGAACAACATACTGTGGGACAGCAAGTGACATGAGCTGTTTGAAGCTCTGTGTGTTTACACCAGCCTAAATGACAGCATTTCATAGGCCAGTAGTTTAGAAATGCTGGCATTCAGGGCCAGGGATCGAGGGTGGCTAGGTGGGAATTTACGCTTTCTCTCAAATGTTTGTGAGATGGAGAGCTGAACGCTGCCGTGTGACATGGTTGAGATGCTTGGTGACGCAGGTGGTGGTGTTGGTGGTACATCCTATGTTTGCTGGGCGGCAGGTGCCAACGTTCCTCCAGAGGCGGAGGAAGAGGCCGAGGCGGCGGCAGCAGCAGCAGAAGAGGCCGAGGCGGCGGCAGCAGCAGAAGAGGCCGAGGCGGCAGCAGCAGAAGAGGTAGCAGGGGGAGCCTGAGTGACTTCCTTGATTTTAAGGTGTTTACTCCACTGCAGTTCATGCTTTGCATGCAGGTGCCTGGTCATGCAGGTTGTGCTAAGGTTCAGAACGTTAATGCCTCGCTTCAGGCTCTGATGGCACAGCGTGCAAACCACTCGGGTCTTGTCGTCAGCACATTGTTTGAAGAAGTGCCATGCCAGGGAACTCCTTGAAGCTGCCTTTGGGGTGCTCGGTCCCAGATGGCGGCGGTCAGTAGCAGGCCGAGTCTCTTGGTGGCGGGTGTTCTGATTTTGCCCACTGCTCCCTCTTTTGCTACGCTGTTGGCTCGGTCTCACTACTGCATCTTCCTCCGAACTCTGAAAGTCAGTGGCACGACCTTCATTCCATGTGGGGTCTAAGACCTCATCGTCCCCTGCATCGTCTTCCACCCAGTCTTGACCCCTGACCTCCTGTTCAGTCTGCACACTGCAGAAAGACGCAGCAGTTGGTACCTGTGTTTTGTCATCATCAGAGACGTGCTGAGGTGGTATTCCCATGTCCTCATCATCAGGAAACATAAGTGGTTGTGCGTTAGTGCATTCTATCTCTTCCACCCCTGGTGAAGGGCTAGGTGGATGCCCTTGGAAAACCCTGGCAGCAGAGTCTTCAAACAGCATAAGAGACTGCTGCATAACTTGAGGCTCAGACAGTTTCCCTGAAATGCATGGGGGTGATGTGACAGACTGATGGGCTTGGTTTTCATGCGCCATCTGTGCGCTTTCTGCAGAAGACTGGGTGGGAGATAATGTGAACGTGCTGGATGCACTGTCGGCCACCCAATTGACTAATGCCTGTACCTGCTCAGGCCTTACCATCCTTAGAACGGCATTGGGCCCCACCAAATATCCCTGTAAATTATGGCGGCTACTGGGACCTGAGGTAGTTGGTTCACTAGGACGTGTGGCTGTGGCAGAACGGCCACGTCCTCTCCCAGCACAAGAGGGTCCACTAACACCACCACGACCATGTCCACGTCCGCGTCCCTTATTAGATGTTTTCCTCATTGTTCCCGTTCACCACAATTTTGAGAATGGCAAATTTGGGAATGCTTTTTCAACCCAGAACAAAAAGTCTGCTTTGACGGTCACTACAAATAACTTGACCAGCTAAAACTGTGCAGATTTGGTTGAATAGAGATGTGAGACCTGTTTTTTTTTGCGCTGTGTGACAGTTATAGGTTTAATCACAGAATGACACTTCTATCAGCACGCTAGCGTGTGTCTTAGGTTTTTCTGAATGATACTATCAATAACTTCAATGGCAGATTTTCTTTTTGGGATAGATTTCAAGTAGGCCTGAAATACCACAAACTAGTTATTTTCAGAATGGCAAATTTGGGAATGCTTTTTCAACCCAGAACAAAAAGTCTGCTTTGACGGTCACTACAAATAACTTGACCAGCTAAAACTGTGCAGATTTGGTTGAATAGAGATGTGAGACCTGTTTTTTTTTGCGCTGTGTGACAGTTATAGGTTTAAACACAGAATGACACTTCTATCAGCACGCTAGCGTGTGTCTTAGGTTTTTCTGAATGATACTATCAATAACTTTAATGTAAGATTTTCTTTTTGGGATAGATTTCAAGTAGGCCTGAAATACCACAAACTAGTTATTTTCAGAATGGCAAATTTGGGAATGCTTTTTCAACCCAGAACAAAAAGTCTGCTTTGATGGTCACTACAAATAACTTGACCAGCTAAAACTGTGCAGATTTGGTTGAATAGAGATGTGAGACCTGTTTTTTTTTGCGCTGTGTGACAGTTATAGGTTTAATCACAGAATGACACTTCTATCAGCACGCTAGCGTGTGTCTTAGGTTTTTCTGAATGATACTATCAATAACTTTAATGGAAGATTTTCTTTTTGGGATAGATTTCAAGTAGGCCTGAAATACCACAAACTAGTAATTTTCAGAATGGCAAATTTGGGAATGCTTTTTCAACCCAGAACAAAAAGTCTGCTTTGACGGTCACTACAAATAACTTGACCAGCTAAAACTGTGCAGATTTGGTTGAATAGAGATGTGAGACCTGTTTTTTTTTGCGATGTGTGACAGTTATAGGTTTAATCACAGAATGACACTTCTATCAGCACGCTAGCGTGTGTCTTAGGTTTTTCTGAATGGTACTATCAATAACTTTAATGGAAGATTTTCTTTTTGGGATAGATTTCAAGTAGGCCTGAAATACCACAAACTAGTTATTTTCAGAATGGCAAATTTGGGAATGCTTTTTCAACCCAGAACAAAAAGTCTGCTTTGACGGTCACTACAAATAACTTGACCAGCTAAAACTGTGCAGATTTGGTTGAATAGAGATGTGAGACCTGTTTTTTTTTGCGCTGTGTGACAGTTATAGGTTTAATCACAGAATGACACTTCTATCAGCACGCTAGCGTGTGTCTTAGGTTTTTCTGAATGATACTATCAATAACTTTAATGGAAGATTTTCTTTTTGGGATAGATTTCAAGTAGGCCTGAAATACCACAAACTAGTTATTTTCAGAATGGCAAATTTGGGAATGCTTTTTCAACCCAGAACAAAAAGTCTGCTTTGACTGTCACTACAAATAACTTGACCAGCTAAAACTGTGCAGATTTGGTTGAATAGAGATGTGAGACCTGTTTTTTTTTGCGCTGTGTGACAGTTATAGGTTTAATCACAGAATGACACTTCTATCAGCACGCTAGCGTGTGTCTTAGGTTTTTCTGAATGATACTATCAATAACTTTAATGGAAGATTTTCTTTTTGGGATAGATTTCAAGTAGGCCTGAAATACCACAAACTAGTTATTTTCAGAATGGCAAATTTGGGAATGCTTTTTCAACCCAGAACAAAAAGTCTGCTTTGACGGTCACTACAAATAACTTGACCAGCTAAAACTGTGCAGATTTGGTTGAATAGAGATGTGAGACCTGTTTTTTTTTGCGCTGTGTGACAGTTATAGGTTTAATCACAGAATGACACTTTTTTCAGCACGCTAGCGTGTGTCTTAGGTTTTTCTGAATGATACGATCAATAACTTCAATGGCAGATTTTCTTTTTGGGATAGATTTCAAGTAGGCCTGAAATACCACAAACTAGTTATTTTCAGAATGGCAAATTTGGGAATGCTTTTTCAACCCAGAACAAAAAGTCTGCTTTGACGGTCACTACAAATAACTTGACCAGCTAAAACTGTGCAGATTTGGTTGAATAGAGATGTGAGACCTGTTTTTTTTTGCGCTGTGTGACAGTTATAGGTTTAATCACAGAATGACACTTCTATCAGCACGCTAGCGTGTGTCTTAGGTTTTTCTGAATGATACTATCAATAACTTTAATGGAAGATTTTCTTTTTGGGATAGATTTCAAGTAGGCCTGAAATACCACAAACTAGTTATTTTCAGAATGGCAAATTTGGGAATGCTTTTATTAACCCAGAACAAAAAGTCTGCTTTGACGGTCACTACAAATAACTTGACCAGCTAAAACTGTGCAGATTTGGTTGAATAGAGATGTGAGACCTGTTTTTTTTTGCGCTGTGTGACAGTTATAGGTTTAATCACAGAATGACACTTTTTTCAGCACGCTAGCGTGTGTCTTAGGTTTTTCTGAATGATACGATCAATAACTTCAATGGCAGATTTTCTTTTTGGGATAGATTTCAAGTAGGCCTGAAATACCACAAACTAGTTATATTCAGAATGGCAAATTTGGGAATGCTTTTTCAACCCAGAACAAAAAGTCTGCTTTGACGGTCACTACAAATAACTTGACCAGCTAAAACTGTGCAGATTTGGTTGAATAGAGATGTGAGACCTGTTTTTTTTTGCGCTGTGTGACAGTTATAGGTTTAATCACAGAATGACACTTCTATCAGCACGCTAGCGTGTGTCTTAGGTTTTTCTGAATGATACTATCAATAACTTTAATGGAAGATTTTCTTTTTGGGATAGATTTCAAGTAGGCCTGAAATACCACAAACTAGTTATTTTCAGAATGGCAAATTTGGGAATGCTTTTTCAACCCAGAACAAAAAGTCTGCTTTGACGGTCACTACAAATAACTTGACCAGCTAAAACTGTGCAGATTTGGTTGAATAGAAATGTCAGGTCTATTTTTTAGGCGCTGTGTGACAGGCTCAACTTGCCTCTGATGTAATATATGGCCAAAAAATAACCAGACTGTTGATGGTTAAATGCACTTCGGTGACACAGGCTCAGCCTGCAGCTGATGTAGTATATGGCCAAAAAATAATCAGACTGTTGATGGTTAAATGCACTTGGGTGAAACAGGCTCAGCCTGCAGCTGATGTAGTATATGGCCAAAAAATAACCAGACTGTTGATGGTTAAATGCACTTCGGTGACACAGGCTCAGCCTGCAGCTGATGTAGGATATAGCACAAAATAACCACATTATCGATGGTTAAATACACTTGGTGATAGCTCGTGCTGGCGCACCACAAGTCACAAAATGGCCGCCGATCACCCCAGAAAAAAATTGATCTAAAAACGCTCTGGGCAGCCTCAAAAAAGTGAGCAAGTCAATAATAGCACTTCAATGATCCACAGCTGCAGATCGATCACAGAATGAAGTCTTTTGGAGGAGTTAATCTGCCTAATCTCGCCCTAACGTCGCAGCTGCAACCTCTCCCTATACTGATCATAGCAGAGTGACGTGCGGCGCTACGTGACTCCAGCTTAAATAGAGGCTGGGTCCAGTGCCGTCTTTAATATTGATTGGACCCTGGGCAAGAATTTACCTGGGCCCCCTGGATCCCACCTTCCCACACTCTAGCAGGCAATCACACCCTCCACCACAATACACATACAACCTCATCAATACAATGCACAGGAATGTGCAGTGTGTGAGTATATCATAGCCAACCCACTGCTTTCCCATAGAGAAGCATTGGGAGGCTATTGCGCATGCGCGGCTTCATAGAGATGCTTTGAAGCAATGCATTTCTATGAGGAGTGTTTAGCGTGAATGCCAGTGTTGCAAATTGTACAACACTGGACTAGGAAGCACCTCTAGTGGTCGTCTGATGAGTGGCCACTAGACGTGTTCCTTGGCAGTAAATGTAAATACTGCCTTTTTTCTGAAAAGTCAGTGTTTACATTTAAAAGCTTGCAGAGACATGCTATAGACACCGGAACTACTACGTTTAGCTGTTGTGGTTCTGGTGACTGTAGTGTCCCTTAATATAGAGGGAAAAAAAGAATCAGCACAAAAGTATCAACTAATATGGCTGTATCATTTTTCAAAAAATTTAAAAAGCACAACTTCTGACACAAATATATAGTATTTTTTTTTTACAATATTCAGATAATACTGTACTACTAACCCCTCCATCCACTCCTCCCCCCCCTCACCCACCTTCTCCAACCACCCAGCACCCTTACTCACATAAAACAAGTAATATATATAATATAGCTTACAGTGAATGACTCCAGCGGCTCAGGATCAGTGCTCTGGGCAGCTGGGCTCAGGCTTGAAGTGGGCACCGCTCTGCAGGAAGGAGACCGGGGCTCAGGTCACCCTAGCGTTGCAGTGCCTCTGTGCAGTGTGGGACTGGGGTACTTAGGGCCCACCAGTGTAACTGATTCTGGGGGCCCACCTTAGGGCTCCTGAACACTAACTTATTTTTTTTTTCCCATGTCTGTACCGTTCAATTCACTTCAATGGGGCTGAAAAAATAAATAAAAAGACTCAGTGTGCATTCTGTGTCTGTACAGTATGTCTTTTCCATCACATTATACACAGCACATATTCGTGGTTATTACCACTGAGTAATCCAGCAGCGGTGGCCGTGCATGCACACTATAGGTAAAGGTGTTCGCCTAAGCGCACTTCCAGCCTTTCCCTATAGTGTGTAAGCACGGCCACCGCTGATGGATTACATGATGGTAATAACCACGGATAAGTGCTGTGTATAATGTGATGGAAAGGAGGCAATATGGAGTATCACAATACATTAGTAAGTGCCTTTTATTAACTGCATGCTAAATGCCATTTACTGAAGTGAGACAACCCCTTTAACCCATTTAAAGAGGACCTTTTATGGGTCCAGACATTATAAAATAAGTGGCACGTTAGGTAGGCATCAAACAGGGATCTAATAGAGCCTACTATTATTCCTGGGCGCGGCTCCGTTCGCCCGCTGTGCCCCTGTTTAATTATCGCACCTGTTATGCAAATTACTAGCATCGGAACAGGGAGCAGAAGCCAGGGTTTCTCAATTTGCGTCTCCTTCTCCCTGGCTGTAGCGATGTCCAATCACAGCCAGAGCGTCACAGCCAGGGAAAAAATACCGCCAGAGACATTACATCCTATGTGACTGATATCAGCCGCTCCTCTTATAACGCTCCAGTACTGATATAACCTCCAGAGACATTACATCATATGTGACTGATATCAGCCACTCCTCTTATATTGCTCCAGCGCTGATATAACCTCCAGAGACATTACATCATATGTGACTGATATCAGCCACTCCTCTTATAACGCTCCAGCGCTGATATAACCTCCAGAGACATTACATCATATGTGACTGATATCAGATGCTCCAGTTATAATGCTCCAGCGCTGATATAACCTCCAGAGACATTACATCATATGTGACTGATATCAGATGCTCCAGTTATAACGCTCCAGTGCTGATATAACCTCCAGAGACATTACATCATATGTGACTGATATCACATGCTCCAGTTATAATGCTCCAGAGCTGATATAACCTCCAGAGACATTACATCATATGTGACCGATATCAGCCGCTCCTCTTATAACGCTCCAGTGCTGATATAATCTCCAGAGACATTACATCATATGTGACCGATATCAGCCGCTCCTCTTATAACGCTCCAGCGCTGATATAACCTCCAGAGACATTACATCATATGTGACCGATATCAGCCGCTCCTCTTATAACGCTCCAGTGCTGATATAACCTCCGGAGACATTACATCATATGTGACCGATATCAGCCGCTCCTCTTATAACGCTCCAGCGCTGATATAAACTCCAGAGGGCAGGGGGAGATGTCAGAAGGTGAGGTGGTTGGTGGGCAGGGATCTGTGATGGGGCAAGGGACACAGGGGAACACTAGAGTTGCAGGGGCTCTGTAAGGTCAGGGGGGCACAGAATTGGACTTGAACACAGGTGATAGGCAGCACCTTTAGGACTGACTGCTCCCTACAGTAACTTATCCCCCTGCTGCTGTATGTAAGAAGGAAGCAGGGCCAGTGAGGGGACTTCATACTTGAACTTCCAGCACCACACATGAGGCGCACTAACGTTACCTGAAGTGAAGTCTCTGCAGGCCAGCTTTCATCTTTTCCTGCAGCCACTGAAGGTCTGGAGGAGTCCCCGCCCCCTCCTCACACGGACTATCACACTGCAGAGAGGAGGGGGAGCTGCCTTCTCTTGGGGTCAGTAAACTTTAATATGGGCTGCCCGATGGGGGGCAGCTATGAGTGGCCCCTATTTTGCCTCTTTGCAGCAGCCAGCAGGGTCCCTGATAGGGCTCAGTTACTGCCCTGATGGTGACCCTGCTGCGCTGCTGACATCTACCTGATGATAATGTGGACCTGTCTGCTCTGACTACACAGACATCGCGAGCCGCCTGCCCCCCCCCCCGCACTTTCTCATTATTATGGTGACATTGGTTGGTGAGACTAGCGCAGCAGTCAGTGTCACATAAGCAAGAAGTCTTTCACTATGCGAGCCATGCCGCTCTGCTCCTGCTCGCATAGTGAAGGATAGGATTAGGATCGGGTCGGGACGGGACAGGGAGCTGCCTTGGGCCCCCCAGGAGCAACTGGGCCCGGGGCAGCTGCCCCTTTTGCCCTGCGTTAAAGACGGCCCTGGCTGGGTCACATGGTGCACTGGCCAATCACAGCCATGCCAATAGTAGGCAAGGCTGTGATGGCCTCTTGGGGCAAGTAGTATGACGCTTGTTGATTGGCTGCTTTGCAGCCTTTCAAAAAGCGCCAAGAAAGCGCCGAACACCGAACCCGAACCCGGACTTTTACGAAAATGTTCGGGTTCGGGTCCGTGTCACGGACACCCCAAAATTCGGTACGAACCCGAACTATACAGTTCGGGTTCGCTCATCCCTAGTCATAAGCAAAATGTTGTTATGTGATGTTATGTTTATGTGGTGTCTATTAGTGCAGCTATGGTTCTGGCTTCCTGTGTGTTTATGTGTGCTGTGTCCTGTTATGTCTGTGTGTGGACTTCAGCACTTGTGTTCAGGGATCCAGTCAGTGTGTCTGTGGCAGGTAGGGGTGGAAGTCTTTCACTCTCCTGCCATATCCATAGTCTGTCTATGTTTATATCCCCTTGCAGCTCGGCCAGTTTTAGACTCCTGTTTCTCCGCATCCAGGAGCAACAGGTGGTCTACCCAGCTCCTAGTTCAGGGATCGGCGGAGGGTCAGTAGGGATCCGAGGTTCCGGAGCATGAGCCCTCCTACCATCAAGGTCGGCTCATGCAGCTAGGAGTCAGGGTCAGATTAGGGGTGCGTTAGGAGGTGACCTGCTCCCTAATTCTACTGTCCTGGCCGAGCAGCGACTAACATCTCGTGGCATCGTACGGCTGAGGTTTTTCTCCATCCTCAGCCGTGACACCCACGCCTGAATTGCGTGCGCAATACGCGCATATTACATTGCCGATTTCCGCAATCAAGAAAATAATGGCGAATTCTCGAATTTGTGAATTTATGACAAATATTCGCCCAAATATTCGTGAAATATCGCAAATTCGAATATTGCCCCTGCCGCTCATCACTATTGCGTTTAGACCCTTGCTACCAAGGCAAAATGAGGGAATGTTTTCTTCTGGCAGAAAGGGAGGACAAATTACGTTACTACCAGGAAACTCTGTGTACACAGCTTGCCGCAGCTTACAGCGAGCAGATGCCTGCTTCCAGCGTGTCTGAAAGGGACACGACCCCTCCCGCCACCACTAGCAGCAGAATCTGCAGCAGCAGTAGCAGCAGCCATTTCAATTTCCTCAACATCATGGAGCAGTATTTCCACATGTCGCGCCTGGATGAGGCTAGTCAGCAAGCCAACAACTCCCACTTCAATGGCCAGTCTCTGTCACATACGCAATTCCCTGACCCCATAGATTTCTAGACAGGCAGACTGAAACAGTGACCCGAACAGACACAGCACACTATCTACTTTTTTGCCCGGCCTCCAGTGTCATCTCGGGGAAGGTTTTCAGCGCTGCGGAGGGTGTGGTGACACCGAAGCACACCAACTTGCCGTTTGCCAGTGTCCAAAACATCACTTTTGTCAAAATGAGCCAAGCCTGGATTCAGAAGGATTTTCACACTCCTCCGGCAATTTCCAATGTATAGACCTCGCATTCACCTTCCGTAAGGTTGAAATTTTAAAATATTTTTTGGGGTTAACACAGTTAAAATTGTAAAATCTTTGTTGGGCAGTGGGGGTAAATTTCTGTGTAATCATTCTCCACACAGTTGAAATATTTACATTTTCTTGGGAGGGTTAAATTCGATTAAGGCACAGCATAAATGTACATGATCACTGCATCAATATCTGCAGTTTTTCAATGTCCAGGAAAAGCTGGGTCTTGCATCATGCCACTAATGCCTCAATTGTCACTTTCTGTGTATTCACTTTTCAGACAGTTGAATTTTTTTAATTTCTTTTTTTTTTTGGGGGGGGGGGGTAAATTCATTTAAGGTGCAGCATAAATATATGTGATTACTTTATCAATACAAAGATCTTCTCACAGTCCAGGCAGGTTGAGTGCGAGAGCCCCATCTTGCCACTCTTGCTGTCTGTCTGCCTACCTACTATCACCTACCTACCTGCTGCGGCCTGCATCATGCCACTTAAGCTACTTTCCAACCAACACGTTCTGTACTGCTGCTGCTGCAGCCTGCATCTTGCCACTAATGCCATTTGCCAACTATCATGTTCCCTTAAGCCCCTTTGTTTTTCTTTTAATCCCATAGCAACATAACATAATCTGCCCCTAAAAAGGGACCATTTTTAGAAGCTTTGAAATATGAAAAAGCATGAGACATGTGTCGGCACAGTGTGTTTTTTAATGCGCTATATGTTAAAGCCGTCAAATGTGCGTTTACCCATAGCTATGTATGTCAGTGTCACTCAGACATAATTTACTATTGCTTTCATTGCATGCCAGAGCTTGGAGAGGGGGTAAAAATAATAAAAAAAGAGATAATAAGTCCTGGGAGGCTAGAGGAGGTTATATAGGTTATATACTAACTTTCAGACCAATTAGATCAACTACAGTTCGGCCCAAACCGATTTGGGTCTGAAACAAACTTTTTCAAAAATCTGCAGAATTGAACCCGAAACAATGTAGTGGTACTGTTGAGTGCTGCTACTTTGTGACTTATATGTATGAATTTATATATTCATCTGTGTGCAAAACTCTAATAGAGTGAATATGACCCCATTCTCATATAGTTATTTCCAGAAGAAATCCTTGGTCCAAGGTACATCTGTCAGATGTGCATCAAAATAGCTTTTTAAAGAGTAGTATGACATAGACACATTGGAGCCTTTTGACTCTTACTCAAATAGCATTAAACCTTTTTGAAACGCAATCTCCCTGGTTTACTTAAAGCAATTTGTCCTGGAATTACCGGGAAGACTGTCAGCACATATACTGTACCATCAATGGCACACAGTACCTCCAAGACAGTTACTAAACATAGCATTGTCAAGATAACTAATAGTACTAAATAGTAACTCAATACTGCTAGTGTGAATGTACCCTAAGTAAATAGTACTTAGGGTACTTTCACACTAGCGGTATTGAGTTCCGTCATAGGGTCTCAATACCGGAAAAAACGCTTTAGTTTTGTCCCCATTCATTGTCAATGGGGACAAAACTGAACTGAACAGAGTGCTCCAAAATGCATTCCGTTCCGTTTAGTTGCGTTCCCAGACCGGAGAGCAAACCGCAACATGTTGTATTTTGTTTTCTGTCCTGCGATGCGGATGCAAGACGGATCTGCCATTACCCCAATGCAAGTCAATGAGGACGGATCCGTTTTCTCTGCCACAATCTGCCACAATAGAAAACGGATCGTCCCCCATTGACTTTCAATAGTGTTAATGACGGATCCGTCTTGGCAATGTTAAAGATATGTTAAAGATAATACAACCGGATCCGTTCATAACGGATGCAGATGGTTGTATTATCAGTAACAGAAGCGTTTTTGCTGGACCCTGCCAGATCCAGCAAAAACGCTAGTGTGAAAGTAGCCTTAAATTGGAGCAGATAGTCTGGACTGATGCTTCAAAGTTTAAAATATTTGGCTGTAACAGAAGGCAGCTTGTTCAACCAAGGGCTGGAGAGTGCTACAATAATGAGTATCTGCAGGAATCAGTGGAAACGAAATTAAGAATAAGCAGTGTTTTTGAGGACTAATAAAAATATCCTTATTCTGCAGTAAAAAAAAATGTAGTGACAAATTTTAACTATCCAAATATATAGCAATGTCCAAATAAACAAAAAGCTTTTATGCACTTAACCCTAAACCCTTTATGCACCTTGCTTGGCACAGAAGTCAGAATCTGCAAATCTGATAAAGTGTCTGCAGCATATATCCTCCCAGTCACGATTTATGTGGTTTATATTTAAGTGGTGTATGTAGACTTCTAGGGTCAAATACCTGCCAACTTCTGGTCTCTGATGTGAAAGGATGTCAACTGTGATTGCTACCCACAAGCCTATACCTGCAGATGTATGGTTTCTACCTGTAAAAGCCTCTGATCTTTGCCTATAATCCTCACTTCTGTCGTGAGGGCCTGTATTTCCCTGACTGGCCATTGCATCACTGTTGTGTGGCTGATGGAGTAGACCTTGGAGTCATTACAGTGAGGATAAATGTGGCTCTATGACCGCTGCAGAGCATTGCCTTGCTCCTGTATTGCTGCTAGCCTGCAGCTTTGGTGCTGGCAGAGCTACATAAAATGCTGCCAAAGAAGCTACAGTTGGATAGAATGCCTGGATGGTCGCAACCCACATGCCGGATAACTATTGATAGAGAAACTGTAAGCCAATTCTAGGATGGTGGAGAGAGTGTGGGCTGCGAGTTACAGACATTCCAGGCACAAACTCGCTATTCCTGCCAATCCTATTGAAAGCAGTGCTGTCCCATCGCTATAGAAATAGAAAATATGGTTCTTGGTGTTCAATCAGGCAAGGGGAGGGGTGCAGTGAAAAACCAAAGAGGTCCCCTGACAAGAAGGCTGAAAGAGAGGTGAATAGAATAAACTGCTGAGTTATGGACTTTATTTACTTATAACTAGCATCATTCATGAACAGATCGTGGTTACTGATGTGTCAGACAAGTGTCTGTTTATTGCTGATTTGGATGTGCCAAAAACTGGTATAATAAGCAACTCCCAGGTCCATGGACAAGAGACGCAAAAGACATTATTGACTAATAGGGGTAGGCACACTAAACTGACCAGTGAATGCAGGACAAGATCACTAGGTCAGCAAAAATGAAAATGCCAAATATACATGCACTGTAATTGCATTCTTCCTGATTATCAAGATAAAGTGTTGGTGATGTGCACATACAATACAGGATCCAAAAAGAAATAACACTAGAAGGCAACAGGATAGGAATATTTCAAGATTATTCAGCAGGAGAGTTGCAAGCAGGAAAAAGGCTGACGGTGAACTATGTGAATGCCTAATTAAAGTATGATTCTACCTAATATACCCAACATCATTAACATCATCCTGGCAGAAAGACAAGCACATATGTTCTGTTCGCCGTTGGAAGTACAATATATTGAGAAAATACATGGCATATAAAAGGATTCCAAATGTAGAGCCATAAAGCACAGGATGTTGGTTTAGCGTGCTAAATTAAAAAAAATTTCCCTCTTCTCCCTTATCTATGAATGCGTAATTAAAAAAGGTTGTATGATTCTATCTAATGTACCCAGCATCATCAAAAATCTTCTTCCTGGGATGACTGGCACATATGTTCACCATTGGAAGCCATGGAATACAGTATATTGAGAAAGCAAGTGGCATATGAAAGGATTAAGAAGGTAGAGGCATAAAGCACAGGATGTTGGATTTCTTTTTTTCTCTTTTCCCTTATCTCTCTTTTTCAGTAATCACAAGGCAGTTAGAAGTGAGCTCTTCCTGGGGTTGGGGATAAGATGAATCAGGGCAATATGGAAAAATTTAAAGAAGCCAGGGGATTGATGGGTCTGTGAGTTAGTGTATAAAAGCTATTCAGCACATAAGCAAAGCACTAGATAGACAAATGTCAGGTCCCCCTTCTTAAACCCCCTCGTCCAGCTCACATCACCGCGCCCGCCGACTCGCACTTCCTGTGACTCACGTCACTTCCGGTAAGCACGCCTCCCCAGGTAAGTATCGCCGCACGCCGCACGCCTCCCGCCTCCCGCCTTGTGTCTCCGGTCCATCCGACATCAGGACCGAGGTCGGCCGCTGGCCCGCTCCCCCTCACCACTTCCGGCCACTGCGAGCTCCCTCCACCGCCGTCATGTCGAGTCCGTCCTCTCGCGAGAGGTCGGGCGCATGCGCAGCCGGCTACCGGTCCCAGCTCCCGGCTGCCGCATTGAGCCCGGAACGCTGGCAGCTAGGGGGGGGGGCCGAGGGGGAGCCCCGCTCACTGCCACGGCTGCTCCCGCCTCCCAAGCTCCTGTCAGGGCCGTTCCCAGCATGCCACACTTCCGTGCCCCCAGAGTAAAGGCCAAACCAGTACATCCAAGGTGCAAACCACACTCTGGGGGTCTGATATACATAGCTGAATGCTCATCCCAAGGGTGCATCAAGTCAGCTGCCACCCGTGCCGTTTCAACCAGCCCATGGATATTATGGTGGCCAGCCTGCATTGTTGCAAGAAGGCTAGGTCACGACCATAAGGTGTTAACAGAGCAGGGCTAGCAGAGGTAGCATGTTGAGGTCATGACCACCACATTGGGCGGTCAGTAATATCTGGAATGCATTAATTGCCCATCACGTATAGAAGCACTGATGGGTAATTAATGGTCCGCACCCCTTCACGTCTCACCTTGCTCCATCCAGTTCGCCCGTTCCTGGCTCCTGCGTTTCTACCTCCAGGCCACCCGCTCCTGCCAGGTTGGCACGTGCCACAGGCTCCTCCATGCCCCTGCCAACCCACGGCCTTCCAGCCTGGCCTACGGGGGCTCCGGTCCTTGTTGCTCCCAATTTTCACATGTGTGTTCCTTTCCCAGGTGCCAGTAGCGTTCGTGGTCCCCGACGTATTTTGTCTCGACTTCCTGACGTCAGGTTTAGGTCCTGCAGAAGGTCGCTGCCGGCCACTCGCGGGAATTCTCAAGCTTGAGGGTTTTCAGGTAGGTAATCCTGGGCTGCTCCCCGCAGTCCCTCTTACCTACATCCCGGGTTGCCTCCCTGGAGGCACGCAAAGGATGTTTTCTCTCTCACTCAACCTGAGACGTTCAGGTGTCTTCTCTGTCCTTCTTAGCCTGAGGCGTTCTGGTGTCTTCTCTGCCCAGGTACCCTGAAGCGTTCAGGTGTTTTCTCTGTCCATCTCGGCCTAAGACAGTCAGGTGTCTTCTCTGTCCAGGTACCCTGAAGCGTTCAGGTGTCTTCTCTGTCCATCTTGGCCTGAGGCAGTCAGGTGTCTTCTCTGTCCAGGTACCCTGAAGCGTTCAGGTGTCTTCTCTGTCCATCTTGGCCTGAGGCGTTCAGGTGTCTTCTCTGTCCAGGTACCCTGAAGCGTTCAGGTGTCTTCTCTGTCCATCTTAGCCTGAGGCGTTCAGGTGTCTTCTCTGTCCAGGCACCCTGAAGAGTTCAGGTGTCTTCTCTGTCCATCTTAGCCTGAGGCGTTCAGGTGTCTTCTCTGTCCAAGCACCCTGAAGCGTTCAGGTGTCTCCTCTGTCCATCTTAGCCTGAGACGTTCAGGTGTCTTCCCTGCCCGGGTACAGGTGTCTCCCCCGTCCACTGTCGCCTGTAGCATCAGGGTCATTCCTGGTCTCTTTAGCTCACGGGGGCAGCCACCTTCACGGTAGTCAGCCGGTGCGTCAGGTATCTCCCAGTTCCTACCCATCTTGCGGCACCCAGGCAACCCTGCTCACGTCCCCAACCTGAAACGTTCAGGTCACTCCTCGCCGCTCGTCCTGGAACTTCCAGGCCTCCTTCTTACCGCAGTCCTTCGACTCCGCCTCCTGGCTCCCCAGATACCCCTTCTTCCTGGTTTCATGTTTCATCCACGTCTCCCTGTTCCCGCTAGTAGCCGACACAGCGGTGTGTCCGCACTCATCAGCTTTGGTTTTCAGGTCCTGCGCTGCAATTTTCTCACGTCGCTCCTAACTTTTCCAGTCCTCAGGGCCAGCCGGGTCGTTCCCGTCGATCCTCAGACGGTAAGGCAAGGGTGTTGATTCCACGCTCTCAGGTACGTCCTCAAATACATTCGCCCACGACCTCAGTAGTCATGGCACACGTCTCCATGACCTCTCCAGCTGCCATATTGTTGTCTCTAAATTCCAGGTCTCGCAAGGTCTCTGCTATCTTCGGAGCCATGTCGCAGGTATCAGACGTCGACGACGCAGTGTCCCTCCCGGGTACTTCGGTCTCCGGCCAAGGCGGCCCAGTAGCCCTCCGAAGATGGACCGTGCCAAGGCTCATTGCGGAGTTGGGCAGAAGGGGTATCAGGCACCCAGCGTCAGCCAGAAAGGCCGAGCTATACAGGCTATTGATGACCGAGCCCAGCCCTCCTGAAAGAGAAGATCCACCCCCAGCCATCCAGCAGTCCTTGGTACAGCTACAGACCTCCTTGGATTCGCTCATCTCATCCGTTGCCGACATCAGGACCAGGGTGGTGGACTTGGAGTCCAGAACACCGGCGTCATCCCAGGCGGTGGTCCCCATCACCGATCCCCTCTATATCAGCTTCCGGCTCCAGGTACGTCCCCGGCTGCTCCCGTGGTGGCTCCTGCGCACTTTGTGCCGGACAACATCAGGAGGGACATCTTGGCGGGCAAGGACGTGAATCTCGCGTCCATCCTGATTGCATCCCACGATGCCGCAGATAATAAGACCTTTGACTGCGGGGAAATCTCGGTGGTCCTTCGGGCCAAGGATGGCCGTCTCAATCGCAAGCTCTCTGTACCTGAGTTTGTTTTGGCCTTTGGCCTGTATAGAGACGTGATCTGCTCCGCCTATCCGGCTCGCCGGGAGGAGCTGGACACGTATCTACACAGGGTCACTGATCTTGTGCACAAGTACGGCGGCACGGCTTTTTACGATTACCACCGCTCCTTTTCAGCCAAGGCCGCCGCCGCGCTGACCCAGTTTTAGTTCTCCGTCAACTGGGCTACGCTGGACATGGAGTTGTTCTGCCGGCATTTCGCCGGTCTCCGGGCCCCCGCTTGTTCGACTTGTCAGTCGATTTTTCATGCCACAGAGTGGTGTCCTCAAACTGCCACGGCCCAACCAGACAAGGTCATCCCAGGCCCCTCCGGGGTCCCCCGCAGTCCCTCCTCCACTGATAAGTTGGGCAGACCCATTGTTTACCTTGGCAACAGCCTAGTATGCAACAACTTTAACTTCGGTTCCTGTCTCTTCAGCGGTTGCAGGGCCCTGCACATCTGCTCCATCTGCTTCAGGGCTCACCCCAGGTCCACATGTCCCAAGAAGGCGTCCAAGCGCCTATGACTGGCCGACTGCGACATTGACCTCCTGGCCCTCCTGTTACGGGAACATCCGGTTCCGGGATTCGTGGACTTCCTGATCGCTGGCCTCTGCTTCGGCTTTGACACAGGGTTGGTGGCACTCCCCCATTCCAACTGGGAGTGCGACAATCTGCAGTCAGCCAGGTCAGATTCCGCCACTGTGCAGGAACTCCTGAATTCAGAGGTGGAGAAAGGGTTCCTCCTGGGCCCTTTCAACCACGTTCCTTTCTCACGCTGGCGGATCAGCCCCATAGGAATAGTGTCCAAAAAAGATTCAAATAAAAAACGTTTGATTTACGATCTCTCCGCCCCACATGATTCGCTCATCCCCAGCATCAATTCACTCATTCCTTCCGAAGAATTTGCCATGAAGTATGCATCCATCGACGAAGCCATTGCCCTCATCCTTAGCGCCGGGAAAGGCGCCTGGTTGTCTAAAACTGACATAGCGGACGCCTTCAAACTACTGCCCATCGCCCCTCACCTATGGCAGTTCTATGGTATTCGGTGGGAGGGCAGGTTCTATTTTGCCAACAGGTTGACTTTCGGCTCGAAAAGCAGCCCGTGGTTATTCGACCAACTGGCGCAGGCTCTCCACTGGATCCTGATCCGCCACGGCAGCGCCCCAGCGGTCATCCACTACCTGGATGACTTTCTCCTCATAGAACCTCCGCTATGTCAGCCATCCGGGCTGCACTCCCTCCTGGAGCTCTTTGCCGCCCTTTCCATCCCAATATCACAGGGGAAGACCTCGGGGCCGGTCACTTCCATCACCTTCCTGGGTATTGTCCTGGACTCAGACAGGATGGAGGCCAGGCTTCCAGAGGCAAAGCTGTCCCAAATCCGGGAAGTCGTGGCCGGGGCCATCACCTCTTCCCAGGTGACCAAGGTCGCGCTACAGTCCGTCCTGGGTCGGCTGAACTTTGCCTTGCGGGTGATGCCCCAGGGCAGGGCCTTCATTTCCCGCCTACTCTCGCTCCTTCCTACAGCCTCCGAACCCAGCAGCATTGTCCACTTGGACAGGGCTGCCATGGCAGACTTGTGCATGTGGGACAGCTTTCTTTCAACCTGGAACGGGGTCAGCCTGTTCGTCCCCTCATGGTCCCAGTCATCTACCAGGGTGTTTTCCGATGCCGCGGCATCCCGGGGTTTCGCTGCCATCTTCGGGTCCCAGTGGTTAGCTGGTCCATGGCCTCCTCAGGTCAGCTCTGACCCTCAGTCCCTCAGTTCGTCACCGTTTCTGGAATGTTATCCCATCGTGGCGGCCGCATCCGTCTGGGGTCACCTCTGGGCTAATTCCAGCGTCATGATTATCTCTGACAGTCAGGACCTGGTGGACATCATCTCCAAAGGCCGAGCTAAGTCTGCCAGGGTCATGTCCCTTTTGCGCAAACTGGTCTGGCTGGCCATGATCAATAACTTTCACTTCTCATGTTCCCATATTCCAGGTGCCAGCAACACGGCGGCCGATGCCTTATCTAGGTTCAATTTTCAAACCTTCTTTCAGGTATGTCCAGAAGCATACCGGACCGGGGCCCGGATTCCCGGCTTCAGCGACCTGATGTTGGATTGAGGTCTCTGCTGGCAACCGCCAAGGACCTCATGCACCGATCCCTCTCTGTCAACACGGCTCGCAATTACAGCACAGGTTGGAACCTCTTTCAAAAATTTTCCAGGGACCATCCTCAACAGGATACGGCCTTCGTTTCTTACATCATAGCTTTCATGGCCCATTGCCATGTCAACCTCAAGCTGGCACCCAGCACCATCCGTTTGTACCTAGCAGGGGCACAACATTTCTTAGTCCTACAGAATCCAGAGGTTCGCTCGGCGTTCACATCCCAAGCCATCAAGGCCACACTCAGGGGCATTGAGAAAAGCAGTAAAGACTCAAACCCGTCCCGTCGGCCGGTCTCCGGCGAGCTATTCAGGCAGCTGTCTGCATCCCTAGATGGCAATCCTTTTGGCCCTTCCGTTAGTCTGGTCATCAAGGCCGCAATGTATCTAAGCTTCTACGGCTTCCTACGTCCAGGAGAATTCTCAGTTTCTTCCCAGAAGACGATCTTTCTGAAGAAGAAGCAGCTGTCCTGAAGCCAGGATCATCTGGTGCTAAGCCTTCCTTCCACCAAGACGTCCCAAACCGGTCCTCCCATACAGATCCGCTTCTTCAAGTCCGAAAACGCCTGGTGTCCGGTGGTGGTACTCCAACGTCTCCTTGATTCCACTCCATCTCCAGATCCAGAGTCTCCTTTGCTTCCATTCCAAGGGAAACCCCTATCCACGCCACAGTTCGTCTCACACATCAGATCCCTGGTCGCAGGGTTGGGGGTGGACCCCAAAACTATATTGGGACATTCATTCCGCATCGGAGCTGCCTCAGCGGCTTCCAAGCACGGGACACCCCCGCACGTCATTCGTCACATGGGTAGGTGGAGATCTGCCTGTTTTTCCCGGTACATCCCGGATACGCTGACTGAAACCCGTCAGGTATTCCTTTCATTGGTTTTGTAATACTGTTCCAACATGCATTAAACAGCAGCACTTCTCCTACCCGGTGTCTTTTTGGCCCTCTTTTAGGCAGGCCCACGTCCAGTGGCTCCAGGCACACACCAGCCACTGTTAGGGCCCCCTCCTGTCACCTTACTGACCGTGGCCGCGGCCACAAATAGTTAAGGCTGCGTGCAGCCTGTAATTGTGGGAGGGGCCAGGTCCCCCTTCTTAAACCCCCTCGTCCAGCTCACATCACCGCGCCCGCCGACTCGCACTTCCCCCCCCTTTTTCCCACCCCTTTCTTTCTACTCTCCCTAGGGTTGGCCCTCTTTTAGGCAGGCCCACGTCCCGTGGCTCCAGGCACACACCAGCCACTGTTAGGGCCCCCTCCTGTCACCTTACTGACCGTGGCCGCGGCCACAATTTAGACTTTTGGCCCTTTACACTGCCTGATGTTAGGGCAGATTATCGCTAACAAGTGCTCAGACAAATGCTCATTCAGGTAATAGAACCGTTCATGTGGACACGTAAATCATTTGCCAGCAGCAGATTGTACTGTGTTTTCACGCTCTGCTGCTGGCAAACAATGATTCTACATGAGGATGAGAAATGGCATTAGCGATCACTCCTCCCCATACTGTAGAGGAGATCCCTGCATGTAAATGCAGCTTTCTCCTCCACTGACGAGCAGGCAGTTGTCAGAAAGGAGTGATTCCTTCCCAATAATCGCTTGCTACATTGGGCCATGTAAAGGGGTCTTTAGTGGGAAGGGGGACTCCTCTATACCTCCCTACTTTCTTGACTAATAAATAAACTAATAAAATTTGTCTTGTGGAATGTAAAAGGAATCTTGACTTCTACTGAGTGACAAAACATCTTTGGCTCCCCTGCAAGATGGAAAAATGAGAGTCATTATAATTTTGCATAGAAATTAAAAACTCTCATGTGTTAGAGATGAGGCACCAGAGAAAGGAAGATGGACTAGTATATTACTAGAAAAATCAACAAAAATTAGACTGTACTGTGTACTCTATTTTCACCCCAGAAGCAACACCTAAGAAATTTTACGCTACTCTGTTGAAACTGTTGATCAAGCGTGAGAACATTGCATCCCTTTCTGCTTTAACACTAGTAATATATTAAGATAGCAACTATTTCACCCAAAAGATCTAACACCAAAACACCAGAAGAGCAATGCTTTGTGATACTTTGCAATGCCAAAAAATTCCTACATTTTATGGCCCCGCACAGAAGAGCCAACACCTGCAGTAAGGACTCATCTGTGTACCTACAGTATGTCTTAAGGACAAAGGAGACTCGTTTGATGACAGAGAGGTTTTCATCTTAAGCTGGATTTACACAGGAAGACTGAGCGGCCGATTGTCTGGAAGGAAGACTTTCTTTCCTGACAGCTGCTCGTTCAGTGAAGGAGACCATTGCATTTACATTGCTCTTTTCTCAGGTGATCTGCGGCACAATTGCATGGCCAGATTGTCAAGAACGACCGTTCGCAGGAAGAGTCATTCCCAGTAATCTGCCCGATTCTTGGGCCATGTACATGCAACTTTAGACACAGAAGAGGACTGGTCAAAAAAAGGTATGAAAAAAGATTTGATGTTAAATTGGATAAATCAAGATTGAATAGAGGTGGAGGGGTGTGACATCGATTGCCATTTACAATCCTGCTTTAAAACCTCTTCCGAGGTTTCAGTAATGCAATTGCAATCAGTATCTTTCCTCCATGACTGGAGCACGAGTCACCATTACTTGTTACTTTTTGTATACCATGACCTGGATGAATGAGAACCTTCACAGATGGTGAGACAAGAGTAAACGATTTCCAGGGGACTTAAATTTAGCAGTAAATAACACAGAAAGATAAACTTCTTCCATTTAATTTAACTCACATGACGAAGGAGAGGTGGCAATACCCCAGAGTTTGTAGATTTACCTTATGGAAATTACTACATCTAGTAGGAAGGAGCTATATTTTTTTCTAACTCTCACAGAATCTATTAATTTCCATTAGTCTAATTAGACAATTGAAGTATTTCCTAATAACAACAAATGCAACCTTAGGATGGCTTCACAAAAGTGAGTTCAGTGCATTGAACTTGCAACGCGTGTCTGTGGAAGTTTCTGTCCTGACCTCCCTAGCACTGATGGGGTTGCATAGCATTATATTGATTTATGATGCTAAGAAACCATTAGCGTTCTGGAATGTATTGAATAACACTGACATAATACAGAACTCTTTTAAGGGTTACATAGCATCATAAATCAATATAATGTTATGTGATCCTATCAGTTCTATGGAGGTCAGGACGGGAACTTCCACAGACACATGTGGCAAGTTCAATGCATTGATCTCACTCGTGTGAAACCAGTCTTTTTTTTATTTTTTTATATTGACAATTTTTATTGTTTTTCTTGTTACATATATATATAACAATGGTCAGATAAATTGTACAGATGATCAAAAGTGTTCAATCTTACTAGACCAAGTAATTAGACATTACAATCTTAGTTAAAATAAAATAGAACAATTAAGTACATAAAAGAAAATAAAGTTAACAACAAAGGGGACCAGTAAGGTCCTAAAAGGATAGGTAGAGCAATACTCAAGATACATCTACATAAATGCGTTATAGTTATATCTCTGTGGTGTGGGGTACTGATATGCAAACAATTATGAGTCAGGTTCTATAAGTATGTAGCTGGACTAAATTAATGTTTAGTTGGAGTTTATAAAGTATGGGTTAACTTACGGCATCTAAGTAAATTTTCTATATTCTCTCCAAGGGGCCCAAATCTGAAGAAAGATATGTCTGGTACGTTGTTCCCAATGAGAAATCTCTTCTAGACGATAAATATGGTCAAGTCTATTAATCCAATGTTCTAGACTAGGGATATCAGATGACAACCAGAGTTTAGGAATTAGTAGTCTGGCAGCCACTATCATAAAAGAGAAAAGTGTTGATTTGCGGGACTTGGTTGTTCCAATATCAAGGCTGAGTAATGAAATCTCAGGAGTGCAAGGAAAGGAGGTCTGGCAAATCTGATTGCTGAGTTTGACAATTTTAGACCACCATGGCTGGATTTGGTCGCAAGACCACCAAATATGAAAAAAAGAGCCCTTCTCCTTACAACATCTCCAACAAATATTGGTGTAGTGTGGATTATAGAGGCAGGTCTTATCTGGGGTTTTGTACCAGCGCATCAATATTTTGTAGCTGTTCTCTTGAATAAGAATACATCTAGATATCTTATGCGGGATAATCAAAATCTTTGATATTTCAGAGGGAGTCAATTTACGTTGTAAATCTTTTTCCCAGAGCCCAATCGCAGCAGGTTTAACAGAGGAGGGAGGAGATTTAAGTTGTTTATAAATACTAGATATAACTTTGGAGGGATATAGAGAAGCTCCAATCATCTTGTCAAACCAAAGAAGTTCTTGGGCAGGTGAGTTTTTTTGGCAATAAGGAGCGATTCCTTTCTGATAAAGCTTAAAAGGAAAGGGTTTTTGATAGTAACCTTAAAAAGGTCACAAATATCTTGATCCAAAAGGATACCTCAGTCTTCATTAAACAGTTTTGAAACCTCCATCTTGTCACGGGGTTCCGAAGGTGCACTCGGTCCCCCATTGCCCGCAGACCTGTTGCTTAGCTTTTGGAATGAGGTTCTGTGTTTGACCTCATTCCCAGGGCGGCTTTACTAACTGGGTGGCTCCCTGCTCCTAGTCTGCCTTGAGCGCCGATCTGATCACTCGGTGCTCGACTGGTTGGTCTGTCGGTCATGTGACGCTGGCCACGTCACATGACCCTCACTCCCCACTATAAATACAGGCAGCCTGCTGGCTACAGGTTGCCTGTTAATTTCTAGGTTCCTGGCTATTTGTTGGACAGCTGAATACTTACCTGATCCTGTTCCCTGACCATCCTTTTGCCTGCTCCTCCTGTACTGCGCATCCGTCCTGGTATTGTGAACTCGGCTCCCACCTGACTACTCTCTTAGGACTCCTCTTGTACTTCTCTGCTCTCCTGGTATTTGACCCCGGCTTCTCCTGACCATTCTTTGCTTAATCCTTTGTACTGCGTAGCTCTCTTGGTTCTGACCCGGTCCGTTCATGTTCCGTATTTTGTCTTGTCTGTCTTCCCTGCACATATCCTAAGTTAGGGACTGTCGTCCAGTTGTGCCCTGTCATCAGGACTCGTGAGGCAAGTAGGCAGGGCCAGGGGTGAGGGTGGAGCGCAGTGGTCACTATCCTTTCCCCTGTGTGTGTGTGGACGTGACCGTTACACATCTCTAGTTTTTCAAGAGAGGGGGGACAACTATCTCTCAGTTCTTTGGGAGCTAGGGTGATCACATCTTTTATAGAGATGAAAGGAGAAGGGAGGGTCAAAGCCCCCATGTTGGCCGAGAACCACCCCCAGACCTTTAAGGTGTTCCGGATCAAGGGATTCGGTATAGAGCTGAGGACCGGGGGGGGGGGGGGGTTCTGTCGGCCAAAACCAGGGCCCGAATAGGGGAAGGTAGGAAAGCATTTTCTAATACTAACCACAATTTATGGGGGGGATTCCTAATCCAATCTACTACTCTTGCGAGTTGAATGGCCTTCATATATATCTCTGGGTCAGGAAGTCCGATACCTCCCTTGGACCTCGGTTTGGTTAAAGTTTCGAAAGAGATACGGGATTTTTTCCCCTGCCATATAAATTTACAGATATTCTTATTAAGAGAGGAAAAATAGGATTTGGGGATTTCGATGGGAAGTACTTGCATCAAATATGTGAGTCTAGGTATTACCAGGGACATAAGGATATTTTTCCTCCCAAACCAGGACAAATAGGGAAAATTGAGAGAATCTAATTGGGTAATCATAGATGCTAAAAGAGGTTTGTAGTTGAGTTTAAATAATTCTCCAAGACAAGGGGATATTTTCACTCCTAGATATGTCAAATGCTTGGTTTGCCAATTAAAGGGAGATTTGTTTTGGAGAGAAGAAAGGCTGTGTGGGGAAAGGCCCATGTGAATTATCTGGGATTTAGATGCATTAACTTTGAAATTAGACAAGGAGCCAAAATAATTGAGGTTGGACAAAATTACAGGTATAGATTTAAGTGGGTTAGTTGTAATTATTAAAAGATCATCTGCAAATGCAGCTAATTTAAAATCATAGCCACCAACCTGCAGGCCTTTAATATCTGGGTCTTGTCTAAGGGATTGTAATAAGGTTTCCATCACCAGGACGAAAAGAAGGGGAGAAAGTGGGCATCCCTGTCTTGTTCCATTGCTAATGGGGAAACTAGGTGATAATGTATCATTGACTGACACAGACACCGAAGAATGGGTGTACATGGAGAGAATAGCATTGATAAATGGTACCGGTATTTGGAATTTAGATAAGGTCAGAGAGATGTAGGTCCAATCCACTCTGTCGAATGCTTTTTCGGCGTCTGTGCCAAGCAAAACTAAGGGAGAGGATTTGTGAGAGGCATAGTATAAGGCATTTAATACTTTAGTGGTATTGTCTTTGCCTTCTCTACCTCTAACAAAACCCACTTGGTCCGGGTGGATTAATTGAGGCAAAAGGCTCTGCAGTCTAGTGGCCAGCATTTTTTAAAGTAATTTAAGGTCTACGTTTAATAGGGAAATGGGGCGATAGTTCGAACATAAGGTGGGATCTTTGCCTTGTTTAGGGATAACTGTAATAATGGCTTTTGTCATATCTGCGGTAAGTGGATGCTTGTCTAAGGCCTGATTGTAGATTGGGAGCAAGAAGGGGAGGAGAATTTCTTTAAAAGTTGAGTAATAGGTTATGGGAAGCCCATCTGGACCTGGGCATTTTCCTTTAGGAGTCGATTTGATGGCAATTAGTAATTAGTAATGAGGGGTCTGGAAGTGTAGTAGGGGGGAGATTATAAAGAGACTCGTAGAACTTCCTAAATTGATCTGCAATTTCTTTTGCTTTAAACAGAAGGGTGTTTTGAGGCGATCTAATGCTTTGGATGTAACGGGAAATTCTTCTCTGTTTAATTCTCTGCATTGCAAATTTAGAGGCCTTATTTCCATGTGGTAATAGATAGGTAATATTTGGCAGATTTCTCATTAAGAAAGTTCTTTAGTTCTGTCCTGAGGGAGGTGAGTTCTGAGAGTTGTTGGGCTAACAGAGATTGTTTATGTGCTTTTTCCAGAGTATGGATTTTAGATAGTAAAGTGGAAAGTTTCTTCTCAGACTGTTTTTTAAGAAAAGAGCATAAGCTAATTAGTCTGCCCCTTATAAAGGCCTTGTGGGCATCCCAAAGTATTTGGGGAGAAATATCTTTAGTATTATTAATTGAGAAGTATTCTTCAAGAAAGGAGGAAATTTGGGTTGTATGTTTCTCATTTCCTAGTAAGGATTCATTAAGTCTCCAATTGGATTTTTTATTAGATCTATTGGGTGGGTGTATATCGCAAAATATAGGAGAGTGGTCTGATAATGTTATATCTCCTATCCTGGCGAGTGAGCATAATTGTAGGTGTTCTTTTGAAATAAGGATATAGTCAATCCTACTATAAGATCTGTTAGAGGGAGAGTAGAAGGAATAGTCTAGTCCCTGGGGTTTAAGACAGCGCCAAATATCAGTTACACCAAGGTTTAGAAGTTTCATTTGGAGGAAGTTGAGGGCTTTTTGGGAGATAGCTGATTTCTTGGAGGTGGTGTCTAGTAGCGGGTTAAAGGCTAGATTAAAATCTCCAGCCAAAATCAGTATGCCTTCTCTATGAGTTTCTATTAGGTCTATTAATGTGGAGAGCCAGCTGATCTGTTCCGTATTAGGAGCATATACATTCACTAGAGTATATAGTGAACAGCCTATCAGGCCTTTGAGTATGAGAAACCTGCCTTCTGGATCTTGCATATGTGAGTTGTAATGGAAGGGTAGGTTCCTATGGAAGACAATACTGACTCCCCTCGAGGCGGCACCCCCAGCTCCACAGTGGTACCAAGTAGGAAATTTAGAGAAAGAGAGGTTGGGGTAATTTCCATGTTTAAAGTGAGTTTCCTGAAGGAAAATTAAAGAACATCTCTCTTTGTTTAAGAGGGAAAAGATCTGGCATCTCTTAGATGGGGATCTCAATCCTTTAACATTATATGTTACAACTCTTAAGTCTGACATATTTGTAATAGTTATAGGTAGTGGATAAAACTAAAGATATGGATGTCAAATGTGTATGATCGACCAACCAGAGTGAAGGGAGGGTACCACCTTGAGGTAAGCGATGACTCCAGCATAGGTAAGAGATTTCACAGAACAGAAGATGCACATCAGTACGCGGGCAATACATTTTAGAGTATTCTTGAGACCTATCAGAGGACAAAAATAGGTTAACAACATAACAGGATAAACAAAAACATAACCAAAAATAGCACCAGAATGATACTAAGAAGTAAGAGCAGACTAGCTCTAGAGGCAAGGGGGGGTATTGCATTACTCTCAGTAAAATGCAACTATGACGATTCCTCTTTAAGGAGAAAATTTCTATGGGGTTAAACTCCAGCTACAGAAGTAGTTTAAAATCTAACTTCTTTCACTGGTCTATCTGAGTGACCTTTGTGTAAAATTAACTATAAGAAGACTGACTACTTTCAAACCAGACAAGGCGACCTTTTCCCAGTTGAGGGTTGGGAGGACAAGTATGAGATAAATCAATCATCTGTGAGTGTCAGTCGCTTAGAAGAAGATGGTTGGCGATTTCTTCTTATCTTTTGAGACCTTTGGGTGCGAGGGGTCTCCCATGGTCCATCTGAAGTCAGAGTGGGTATTTCGGAGGCATCTCGGACAAGTTCCCAGTTTTCAATGGGAAGCGGCAAAATTTGCAGGATGTCGTACGCTTTATCTAAATCTGCGTATGATTGAATGGAGATTCTGCGTCCATTATGAAAGAAGGACAGCCCGAACGGGAACAACCATCTATATATGACTTTTTTGTTTCTCAGCAGGTCAGTGAGAGGTTTTAAAGATTTGCACTTTTTCAGCGTGGATTGGGCTAAGTCCTGATATATGGAGATTGGGTTGTCGTCCCATGAAACATGAGGGGTACTTCTTGCACCATTTAGGATAGCTTCTTTGACAGGAAAATGCAAAAATTTGCAGATTATGTCTCTGGGAGGATCTGTGGATTGAGGCTTGGGGCGCAGTGCTCTGTGGGCTCGTTCTATAATCACTTCATGTGTGGAGTCAGGGCCCAGGAGTTTCAAGCATATCTGCATCACCGTTTCAGGGATTTCTTCAGGGCCCAGTGATTCAGGAATCCCTCTGAAGCGGAGGTTGTTCCTTCGGCTTCTATTTTCCTGGTCCTCTAATTGCATATAGAGGGTGTTTAGGTGCTTTTGGTGAACGCTTAGATTATCGGAGATCGCGATCTGATGAGCGGTAAGGTGCAGTGTTTGCTTCCTCCAGCGCTTCCACTCTTCTCCCTATGTGCCTCACATCTTCCTTAATGGAGTTAAGGTCGGTCTTAAGCGGTTCTAGGGCTTCTGATAATGCACTCTTTAGGAAGGATCTAGAGAGCGTAAGTGTGTCAGCTTCAGGGGACTCATCTCTCACCTTTTCAGCCGCGTACTCATCCTGCTGCTTGTTCCTCGCTGTGCGCGGTGGTTCCGGTGCGATTTTGGAATCCCTGGCCACATAGGTTTGTGCCGCTTTCTTTATAAATTTCTCCATGCCGCTCGCTTGAGAAGTCGATCTGGGCGGTTCTGGGGCATCAGCAGGCCTTGGGCCCCCGATCTTGACCATTTTGGTCTTAATTAGCTGAATATTGGAGCTTCTGAGGGAATCGTTAACTGCAGAGCTTCGCTTCACACAGCCATCCGGCTCAGACGCTAGCTCCGCCCCCCCCCGTGTGAAACCAGTCTTAAAGTGCAGGCTTGAACTTGGTGTACAGGGAAACATATGAATCTCCTCTGCAACTGCCACACCCTCTACACTTTAATCGACAGGGCCAGGCAGGCATCATCACGTTTACATTGCCTGACCCTGTCAATCAGAGAGCAGAGCGTGTGGCAGTTGCAGAGAGAGCTAAGCCTCTAGGAGTAACAACAATGCCCCTGTTGCTCCTAGAGGCTCACTTGCATATATATAAAAAATATATAATTTCAGCAATGCAGGCACATATGAACATGGGACTAACACAGATGCCTTCAGCTGCCAAGCACACATGCAAAAGATCAGCCAGTTTCATAGGAACAAATCACTTTCTGCACTTTCATGATAGGATCCTATAGGACCACTCACCATCCAGTATTGCACAAAAAAATGTATTATACCATAAAGGTTTAAATATAGGGAGGTTTCCTAACCACTTACAAGAAGAGTATGTTCTGCGGAAAAAAAATTAAACAAATATAATTAAAAACTGAAAGAGTATAAGAATATAAAGCAGAAAAATTAACACAGGACAACACTGGTCCTATTCTGAGAAGCATCTAAATATATGATATCCAGAAAGATAGTTTTCTGCTAACATAAGGGAAAAAGTAGCCCAGGAATAGAGGAAATATAGTGAGAAGTATAGGAAAGCATACACAATATATACATAGAAACATAGAATGTGTCGAAAGATAAGAACCATTTGACCCATCTAGTCTGCCCAATATACCTAATACTATGAATAGCCCTTGGCCCTATCTTATATAAAGGATGGCCTTATGCCTATCCCATGCATGCTTAAACTCCTTCACTGTATTTGCAGGAAGGCTATTCTGCAGGAAGGCTATTCCATGCATCCACTACTCTCTCAGTAAAGTAATACTTCCTGATATTACTTTTAAACCTTTGCCCCTCTAATTTAAAACTATGTCCTCTTGTAGCAGTTTTTCTTCTTTTAAATATTCTCTCCTCTTTTACCTTGTTGATTCCCTTTATGTATTTAAAAGTTTCTATCATATCCCCTCTGTTTCGTCTTTCTTCCAAGCTATACATGTTAAGGTCCTTTAATCTTTCCTGGTAAGTTTTATCCTGCAGTCCATGTACTAGTTTAGTAGCTCTTCTCTGAACTCTCTCCAAAGTATCAATATCCTTTTGGAGATATGGTCTCCAGTCCTGCGCACAATACTCCAAATGAGGTCTCACTAGTGCTCTGTAGAGCAGCATGAGCACCTCCCTCTTTCTACTGGTAATGCTTCTCCCTATACACCCGAGCATTCTGCTAGCATTTCCTGCTGCTCTATGACATTATCTGCCTACCTTTAAGTCTTCTTAAATAATGACCCCTAAATCCCTTTCCTCAGATACTGAGGTTAGGACTGTATCACTGATTTTATATTCTGCTCTTGGGTTTTTACGCCCCAGGTGCATTATCTTGCACTTATCAACATTACATTTTAGTTGCCAGATTTTTGACCATTCCTCTAGTTTTGGTAAATCCTTTTCCATTTGGTGTATCCCTCCAGGAACATCAACCCTGTTACAAATCTTTGTGTCATCAGCAAAAAGACACATCGAGGCCTTCTGCAATTTCGCTGATAAAGATATTAAACAATATGGGTCCCAGAACAGATCCCTGAGGTACCCCACTGGTAACAAGACCATGGTCTGAATATACTCCATTGACTCTACAACCCTCTGTTGTCTGTCCCTCAGCCACTGCCTAATCCATTCAACAATATGGGAGTCCAAGCTCAAAGACTGCAATTTATTGATAAGCCTTCTATGTGGGACAGTATAAAAAGCCTTACTAAAGTCTAGATAAGCGATGTCTACTGCACCTCCGCCATCGATTATTTTGGTCATCCAATCAAAAAAATCAATAAGATTAGTTTGACATGATCTCCCTAAAGTAGACCCATGCTGTTTTTCATCTTTCATTCCATGGGATTTTAGATGTTCCACAATCCTCTCCGTAACCCCTTAAGGGCCGGGCTCATTTTCACCTTAAGGACCAGGCCATTTTTTGCAAATCTGACCAGTGTCACTATATGTGTGAATAACTTTAAAACACTTTTACTTATCCAGGCCATTCTGAGACTGTTTTTTCGTCACATATTGTACGTCATGGAGTAAAAAAAATTCATTTTTATTTATAAAAAAATACCAAATTTAACAAAAATTTAGAAAAATTAGCAAATTTCCAAGTTTCAATTTCTCTACTTCTATAATACATAGTAATACCTCCAAAAATAGTTATTAATTTACATTCCCCTTATGTCTACTTCATGTTTGGATCATTTTGGGAATGCCATTTTATTTTTTGGGGATTTTACAAACGTTGTTAACCCTTTAGGTGTTCCACAAGAGTTATTTGCAAATGGAGATAACATTTCAGAATTAAAATTTTTTGGCAAATTTTCCATTTTAATCCATTTTTTTCAGTAACAAAGCAGGGGTTAACAGCCAAACAAAACTCAATATTTATTGCCATGATTCTGTAGTTTATAGAAACACCCCATATGTTGTCGTAAACTACTGTACGGTCACACGGCAGGGCACAAGAAGGAAAGGAACACCATATGGTTCCTGGAAGGCAGATTTTGCTGGACTGGTTTATTTACACCATGTCCCATTTGAAGCCCCCCTGATGCACCCCTAGAGTAGACACTCCAAAAAAGTGACCCCATTTTGGAAACTACACCCCTGAAAGTATTCAAAACTGATTTTACAAAATCAGTGGATGAAGAAGGGAGCTCAGACCTTCGTATGGTGACTCCCCCACAAACCTGCTAAACATATCATCCTGGAAGCGCTTCCATTTAATCGACTCTACCCGACTATTGGATCAAAAAGACCGCTTTACAACGTTCACGAAATGAAGCCGCCATACAAGTGACGTCACACCCACGTGGGACGCCGAACGGCCATCACAGAACGCAGAGCGTGGGACGCCGACTGGTACATCACCTCCCTCTTTTTTCTTTTTCCTTTTTTATTACTACCACCAACAGTGACCGGCCAGCAATCCCTGACTGTGAAGCACTGCATATATTTTGCCTTACCTATATTTTATATATTTAAACATTTTTTACTGCGTCTCCACCCAGAGTGCCAATGAACTATTGAAGGTGGCAATTACCGCTATACGACCACCGCATTGCTCCATTTGCACTCCCACTCCTGTATTGTACATTTCATTATTATTATTACCTTTTTAATATTTCCTTTTTCATTTATTTCCTATTTTTTCATTCAATTTTTACGAAAGTGGTTATTATTACTAATCATTGTTGAATATACCATCTAAACCCAACCCTTTCCTATAGTATCGATATAGATAATTAATAAATGCATATTTTTACCCACCAATCTGTCTACATTGCTCTTTAAGCGTTATCACCAGGTGTAGAGTGCCGGTTTTTATTATACATCTTTATTGCATACTTTCCTCCTCTGATTGGGTGAATCAGTCAAACCTAGAGCACCTAGGCATTGTACTGGCCAGATGCGCCACCAGCAACCCACTTTTTTCTTCACACAAAACTCAATATTTATTGCCCTGATTCTGTAGTTTATAGAAACACCCCATATGTGGTCATAAACTACTGTACGGGCACACGGCAGGGTGCAGAAGGAAAGGAACACCATATGGTTTCTGGAAGGCAGATTTTGCTGGACTGGTTTATTTACACCATGTCCCATTTGAAGCCCCCCTGATGCACCCCTAGAGTAGACACTCCAAAAAAGTGACCCCATTTTGGAAACTACACCCCTGAAGGTATTCAGAACAGATTTTACAAACTTTGTTAACTCTTTAGGTGTTCCACAAGAGTTATTGGCAAATGGAGATTACATTTCAGAATTTAAATTTTTTGGCAAATTTTTCATTTTAATCCATTTTTTCCAGTAACAAAGCCAGGGTTAACAGCCAAACAAAACTCAATATTTATTACCATGATTCTGTAGTCTATAGAAACACCCCATATGTGGTCGTAAACTACTATACGGGCACACGGCAGGGCGCAGAAGTAAAGAAACACCATATGGTTTCTGGAAGGCAGATTTTGCTGGATTGGTTTATTTACACCATGTCCCATTTGAAGCCCCCTGATGCACCCCTAGAGTAGACACTCCAAAAAAATTACATCATTTTGGAAACTACACCCCTAAAGGTATTCAAAACAGATTTTACAAACGTTGTTAACCCTTTAGGTGTTCCACAAGAGTTATTTGCAAATGGAGATGACATTTCAGAATTTAAATTTTTTGGCAAATTTTCCATTTCAATCCATTTTTTTCCCAGTAACAAAACAAGGGTTAACAGCCAAACAAAACTCAATATTTATTGCCCTGATTCTGTAGTTTATAAAAACACCCCATATGTAGTCGTAAACTACTGTACGGGCACATGGCAGGGCGCAGAAGGAAAGGAACACCATATGGTTTCTGGAAGGCAGATTTTGCTGGACTGGTTTATTTACACCAGGCATGCCCTTCAGCTGTTGTAAAGCTACAACTCCCACAATGCCCTGCTGTAGGCTGTTCGGGCTTGCTGGGAGCTGTAGTTTTGCAACAGCAGGAGGGCCGCAGGTTGAGCATGCCTTATTTACACCATGTCCCATTTGAAGCCCCCCCTGATAAACCCCTTGAGTAGAAACTCCAAAAAAGTGACCCCATTTTGGAAACTATAGTATAAGATGGCAGTTTTGCTGGGACTATTTTTAGGGTACATATGATTTTTGGTTGCTCTATATTACATTTTTGTGAGGCAAGGTTAACTCTTGTGGAACACCTAAAGGGTTAACAAAGTTTGTAAAATCAGTTTTGAATACCTTGAGGGGTGTAGTTGCTTATATGGGGTCACTTTTATGGAGTTTCTACTCTAGGGGTGCATCAGGGAGGCTTCAAATGGGACATGGTGTCAAAAAAAACAGTCCAGCAAAATCTGCCTTCCAAAAACCATATGGCGCTCCTTTCCTTGTGTGCGCTGCCGTTTGGCCATACAGCATTTTACGACCACATATGGGGTGTTTCTGTAAACTACTGAATCAGGGCATTAAATATAGAGTTTTGTTTGACTGTTAACCCTTGCTTTGTTAACGGAAAAAATTTATAAAAATTGAAAATTTGGCAAAAAATAGCTATTTTGGCACCGTTTTTTTTTTTTTTACTGTGTTCATTTTAGGGGTTAGGTCATGTGGTATTTTTATAGAGCAGATTCTTACGGATGCGGCAATACTTAATATGTCTACTTTTTAAAATGTATTTAGGTTTTACACTATAATATCCTTTTTTAAACAAAAAAAGTATCTCCATAGTCTGAGAGTCAGTTTTTTTTTTTTTAATCCCATTGTCTTAGGTAGGGGCTCATTTTTTGCAGGATGAGAGGACGGTTTTATTGGCACTATTTTGGGGGGCATATGACTTTTTGATCGCTTGCTATTACACTTTTTGTGAGGTAGGTGACAAAAAAATGGCTTTTTGTACACCGTTTTTCTTTTATTTTTTTGACTGTGTTCATCTGAGGGGTTAGGTCATGTGTTATTTTTATAGTTCAGGTTCTTACGGACACGGCATTACCTAATATGTATACTCTGCCGCCTTGGGAGCTCATCATCACTAGATGATGAGGAGGACGCGGATGACAAGAGGAAAGTGGGGTCATCCTCATCCTCACTGGGGCTCTCAGAGTCGGAGACAATCAGGGCATATTCCTCCTCAGCCGAGAACATCTGGCGGGCCATAGGGGAGTGTGTGTGTGCGTGTGTGTGTGTGCGTGTGTGCGTGTTTGTAAAACTTTATTTAGTGTGCGTGTGTGTCGGGGGATGGGTGTTCACATTCACTTATACTCTACCCTAACCCACCCTAAACCTAACAGAAAAAAAATAAAACGAAATAAAAAAAATTAAAGCCACAAAAATATAAAAAAAAAAAAAAAGATTCAAACTCGCTGATCAGTGGTCCAAAGCTGATCAGTGGTAGGGTGGGCGATGCGCTAACAGTGGCCGGACGCTAAGAGTGCCGGCCACAGTCAGCTCCCGCACACAAAAAAAAAACTCTTGCGCCCCAAAAAAAATTGTGGGGGGGGGGCAAGCTGCAGCACCCCTGGGGGGTCTAGGGTCACACAACTGAGTGTGCTGTGGACCCCAGACAGCCGATCTGGGTGAAGCCCAAAAAAATTACTTTTTTTCCCCCCTAAAACTATCCCTCAGTTTCCTTGCCTAATATAACCTTTCCCTAAACCTGTCCCTGCGAACTTTTGAGTGCCATATGGCACTATGGTGGCTCATGTAGGAGTGCTTGGGGTGCTGGGGGTGCTGGGCTCAGAGGTGGATGGACGCTCCTCTGTCCTGGCTCCACGGAAGCAGTGTGGAGGAGGAGAGCAGAGCTGGGGGAAGTTAACCCCCGCCCGCCCGTCCAGCCAATAGGATGCGATCCTGAGAGGAGATGTCACCGCCACCTCTTAGAATCTAAGGATGTTGATTGGTGGTGTATTATCACACCACCGATCACCATCCTATTCCGGGTTATTGGGTCACCGGAGACCTGAATATCCCGGAAACGCAGCAAACCGCAGGTCTAAATTGACAGGACCCCGTCGGCATTGTCACAGAGTGCCTGCTGAATGATTTCAGCAGACACTCTGATCCGATCACCGCCCGCCGCGGTGATCGGAGACTTGGACATCAGGGCCTACCTGTACGCCCTTTGTCCTTAAGAGGTTAAGTATGGTTTCCATTAATTTCCCCACTATTGATGTCAGGCTTACTGGCCTATAGTTGCCCGATTCCTCACTACTACCTTTCTTGTGAATGGGCACAAAATTTTTCTAATTTCCAATCTTCTGGGATGACTCCTGTTACCAGTGATTGGTTAAATAAATCTGTTAATGTTTTTATTTTTATAATTACTAAATGCTTTCTTTTTGTTTTTAATTATTTTGGCCACTTCTGCTGAGTACCACAATGATCTCTTCCTTTTTTTGCTTATACTGACAAGCCTAATGCAATTATCTGTTGCCTTCAATAGTTCCATTTCTCCTGGACTCCATTGAAACTGTTCCAGTCTGATAGGGACTTGTATACCACTAATCTAATTTTAGAAAAGTTAGTTTTTCTAAAATCGAAAACTTTTGTTTTTGTGTGGTGTGACTCAGTCACTGTACTTATAGTGAACCACAGTGACTGGTGATCACTAGATCCCAAGCTTTCCCCTACAGTAATATCAGATACCAAATTCCCATTTGTGAATACTAAATCTAAAATGGCCTCTTTCCGGGTTGGCTCCTCAACTACTTGCTGTAGAGATAATCCCAGTAGGGAATTTAGAATATCTGTACTCCTGGCAGAACTAGCTATTTTGGTTTTCCAGTTTACATCAGGAAGATTAAAGTCTCCCATGATGATAACTTCCCCTTTCAATGTCATTTTAGCTATTTCCTTAACTAGTAGATCATCTAATTCTTTGACTTGGCCAGGTGGTCTATATGTCACACTTTTCAAGCTGCAACATAACCCAAACTGACTCTAAATTGGTCTCGCTAACTTGTATTAGATTAGATTTTATGCTATCTTCCCCTTTCTTGCCTTCTCTATCTTTCCTATATAGAGAGAACTCTGGTATTGTTACTACTCATTGAACCATTAGTCATTACTCTCATTGAACCATGTCACAGTAACAGCCACTAAATCTATATTCTCAGATGCCATTATAGACTCAAGTTCATTGATCTTATTCCCTAAACTGCGAGCATTTGTAGACAAGACTCTGAGCTTGTCATTTCTTAACCTATGTGCTACTGGCATCTTCTGGCATTGTTCCGGGGGGCAGTCGGACTGATGGATTATCACTCTTTTGCCCCCCTTTCCTAGTTTAAATGCTCCTTAGCAAATACTTTGAACTGTTCACTGAGGACATTCATTCCATTGAGAGAAAGATGCAAACCATCTTTCTTGTACAGTTCTTTTCCATTCCAACTAGAGCTAAAATGGGACTCAAAGCCAAACCCTTGGTTCAGACACCATTCACCAAGCCATACATTGAATTCCTTAATGCGCATCTGCCTGTCATGCTGAAGGTTATGCACAGGCAAAACTGCAGAGAATGAAACAGTCGATGCAATCTCCCGTATATCATTACCAAGTGTGTGAAAAGCTTCCTTCACCTTTAAACAGTTACCCTTAGTAAGTAACAGACAAAAAGGGATAGAAAGAAAAAAATATTTGTGATAAAAGCTTTAAGGCCTCCTGCACACGACCGTTTCCCCCCCCCCCCCGCCCCCCGTTTACTTTAATTTCAATGGTTCCGCAAAAAAAACGGAATGTACTCTGTATGCATTCCGTTTCCGTATTTCCGTTTTTCCGTTCCGTTTAAAGATAGAACATGTCATATTATTGCCCGCAAATCACGTTCCGTGGCTCCATTCAAGTCAATGGGTCTGCAAAAAAACGGAACACATACGGAAATGCATCCGTATGTCTTCCGTTTCCGTTCCGTTTTTTGCGGAACCATCTATTTAAAATGTTATGCCCAGCCCAATTTTATCTATGTAACTGCTGTATACTATACTGCCATACGAAAAAACGGAACAGAAAAACGGAACAGAAACGGAAACACAACGGTAACAAAAAACGGAACAACGGATCCGTGAAAAACGGACCGCAAAACACTGAAAAAGCCATACAGTCGTGTGCAGGAGGCCTAATACTGTAACTTGTGCAAAAATAAATAAATAAGGGGAATGACAGTGCCATATTTATGGTGTTAAGTAAGGTACCTTGCTAGCAGACTTAATCCAACATCAAAGAGTAACAGTCCATAATAAGACTAAGTGGAGTTTTACATGCTCAGGGAAAAGGTTGTCTGCTGCAATGCTGAAATATAATGATGAAATTGGTTATCCCAATACAAAGTATTGAAAGCTCATATATCTACAAAAGATAGGATAGATACTACCATTAGGTAATCCCATATGCAGGATGAGGAGAAATATGTCTACTCTCTGATTCCCACTTCGTATATCCTGTTCAAATGATTATTATAATTAAAAACGGAATTGACATCAAGGGGAAGGTTCTGAAAATTATACATGATAGCAAACTAGCCATAATAACAAAGAGGTTTAAACCATAGGCTATTTCACATACTGTATATCAGTAGATTAACCACTTAAGGACCACAGGTTTATACCCCCCTAAAGACCAGGCCCTTTTTTACAAATCGGCACTACACTACTTTCACCGTTTATTGCTCGGTCATGCAACTTACCACCGAAATGAATTTTACCTCCTTTTCTTCTCACTAATAGAGCTTTCATTTGGTGGTATTTCATTGCTGCTGACATTTTTACTTTTTTTGTTATTAATCGAAATTTAACGATTTTTTTTGCAAAAAAAATGACATTTTTCACTTTCAGTTGTAAAATTTTGCAAAAAAAAACGAGATCCATATAGAAATTTTGCTCTAAATTTATAGTTCTACATGTCTTTGATAAAAAAAAAATGTTTGGGTAAAAAAAAAATGGTTTGGGTAAAAGTTATAGCGTTTACAAACTATGGTACAAAAATGTGAATTTCCGCTTTTTGAAGCAGCTCTGACTTTCTGAGCACCTGTCATGTTTCCTGAGGTTCTACAATGGCCAGACAGTACAAACACCCCACAAATGACCCCATTTCGGAAAGTACACACCCTAAGGTATTCGCTGATGGGCATAGTGAGTTCATAGAAGTTTTTATTTTTTGTCACAAGTTAGCGGAAAATGCTGATTTTTTTTTTTTTTTTTTTTCTTACAAAGTCTCATATTCCACTAACTTGTGACAAAAAATAAAAACTTCTATGAACTCAATATGCCCATCACGAAATACCTTGGGGTCTCTTCTTTCCAAAATGGGGTCACTTGTGGGGTAGTTATACTGCCCTGGCATTCTAGGGGCCCAAATGTGTGGTAAGGAGTTTGAAATCAAATTCTGTAAAAAATGACCTGTGAAATCCGAAAGGTGCTCTTTGGAATATGGGCCCCTTTGCCCACCTAGGCTGCAAAAAAGTGTCACACATCTGGTATCTCTGTATTCAGGAGAAGTTGAGGAATGTGTTTTGGGGTGTCTTTTTACATATACCCATGCTGGGTGAGATAAATATCTTGGTCAAATGCCAACTTTGTATAAAAAAATGGGAAAAGTTGTCTTTTGCCAAGATATTTCTCTCACCCAGCATGGGTATATGTAAAATGACACCCCAAAACACATTCCCCACCTTCTCCTGAGTACGGCAATACCAGATGTGTGACACTTTTTTGCAGCCTAGGTGGGCAAAGGGGCCCATATTCAAAAGAGCACCTTTCGGATTTCACAGGTCATTTTTTACAGAATTTGATTTCAAACTCCTTACCACACATTTGGGCCCCTAGAATGCCAGGGCAGTATAACTACCCCACAAGTGACCCCATTTTGGAAAGAAGAGACCCCAAGGTATTCGCTGATGGGCATAGTGAGTTCATGGAAGTTTTTATTTTTTGTCACAAGTTAGTGGAATATGAGACTTTGAAAGAAAAAAAAAAAAGAAAAAAATCAGCATTTTCCACTAACTTGTGACAAAAAATAAAAAATTCTAGGAACTCGCCATGCCCCTCACGGAATACCTTGGGGTGTCTTCTTTCCAAAATGGGGTCACTTGTGGGGTAGTTATACTGCCCTGGCATTTTCCAGGGGCCCTAATGTGTGGTAAGTAGGTAAATGACCTGTGAAATCCGAAAGGTGCTCTTTGGAATATGGGCCCCTTTGCCCACCTAGGCTGCAAAAAAGTGTCACACATGTGGTATCGCCGTATTCAGGAGAAGTTGGGGAATGTGTTTTGGGGTGTCATTTTACATATACCCTTGCTGGGTGAGAGAAATATCTTGGCAAAAGACAACTTTTCCCATTTTTTTATACAAAGTTGGCATTTGACCAATATATTTCTCTCACCCAGCATGGGTATATGTAAAATGACACCCCAAAACACATTCCCCAACTTCTCCTGAGTACGTCGATACCAGATGTGTGACACTTTTTTGCAGCCTAGATGCGCAAAGGTGCCCAAATTCCTTTTAGGAGGGCATTTTTAGACATTTGGATACCAGACTTCTTCTCACGCTTTGGGGCCCCTAGAATGCCAGGGCAGTATAAATACCCCACATGTGACCCCATTTTGGAAAGAAGACACCCCAAGGTATTCAATGAGGGGCATGGCGAGTTCATAGAAATTTTTTTTTTTTGGCACAAGTTAGCGGAAATTGATATTTTTAATTTTTTTCTCACAAAGTCTCCCGTTCCGCTAACTTGGGACAAAAATTTCAATCTTTCATGGACTCAATATGCCCCTCACGGAATACCTGGGGGTGTCTTCTTTCCGAAATGGGGTCACATGTGGGGTATTTATACTGCCCTGGCATTCTAGGGGCCCTAAAGCGTGAGAAGAAGTCTGGAATATAAATGTCTAAAAAATTTTACGCATTTGGTTTCCGTGAGGGGTATGGTGAGTTCATGTGAGATTTTATTTTTTGACACAAGTTAGTGGAATATGAGACTTTGTAAGAAAAAAAAATAATAATAATTCCGCTAACTTGGGCCAAAAAAATGTCTGAATGGAGCCTTACAGAGGGGTGATCAATGACAGGGGGGGTGATCAATGACAGGGGGGGTGATCAATGACGGGGGGTGATCAATGACAGGGGGTTGATCAATGACAGGGGGGTGATCAGGGAGTCTATATGGGGTGATCACCACAGTCATTGATCATGCCCCTGTAAGGCTTCATTCAGACGTCCGGATGCGTTTTGCGGATCCGATCCATCTATCAGTGGATCCGTAAAAATCATGCGGACGTCTGAATGGAGCTTTACAGGGGGGTAATCAATGACAGGGGGGTAATCAATGACAGGGGGGTGATCAGGGAGTCTATATGGGGTGATCACCACAGTCATTGATCACGCCCCTGTAAGGCTTCATTCAGACGTCCGGATGCGTTTTGCGGATCCGATCCATCTATCAGTGGATCCGTAAAAATCATGCAGACGTCTGAATGGAGCTTTACAGGGGGGTAATCAATGACAGGGGGGTAATCAATGACAGGGGGGTGATCAGGGAGTCTATATGGGCTGATCACCACAGTCATTGATCATGCCCCTGTAAGGCTTCATTCAGACGTCCGGATGCGTTTTGCGGATCCGATCCATCTATCAGTGGATCCGTAAAAATCATGCGGACGTCTGAATGGAGCTTTACAGGGGGGTAATCAATGACAGGGGGGTAATCAATGACAGGGGGGTGATCAGGGAGTCTATATGGGGTGATCACCACAGTCATTGATCACGCCCCTGTAAGGCTTCATTCAGACGTCCGGATGCGTTTTGCGGATCCGATCCATCTATCAGTGGATCCGTAAAAATCATGCAGACGTCTGAATGGAGCTTTACAGGGGGGTAATCAATGACAGGGGGGTAATCAATGACAGGGGGGTGATCAGGGAGTCTATATGGGGTGATCACCACAGTCATTGATCACGCCCCTGTAAGGCTTCATTCAGACGTCCGGATGCGTTTTGCGGATCCGATCCATCTATCAGTGCATCCGTAAAAATCATGCGGACATCTGAATGGAGCTTTACAGGGGGGTAATCAATGACAGGGGGGTGATCACCACAGTCATTGATCATGCTCCTGTAAGGCTTCATTCAGACGTCCGGATGCGTTTTGCGGATCCGATCCATCTATCAGTGCATCCGTAAAAATCATGCGGACATCTGAATGGAGCTTTACAGGGGGGTGATCAGGGAGTCTATATGGGGTGATCACCACAGTCATTGATCATGCCCCTGTAAGGCTTCATTCAGACGTCCGGATGCGTTTTGCGGATCCGATCCATCTATCAGTGCATCCGTAAAAATCATGCGGACATCTGAATGGAGCTTTACAGGGGGTTGATCAATGACAGGGGTGTAATCAATGACAGGGGGGTGATCAGGGAGTCTATATGGGGTGATCACCACAGTCATTGATCATGCCCCTGTAAGGCTCCATTCAGACGTCCGTATGCGTTTTGCGGATCCGATCCATCTATCAGTGGATCCGTAAAAATCATGCGGACGTCTGAATGGAGCTTTACAGGGGGGTAATCAATGACAGGGGGGTGATCAGGGAGTCTATATGGGGTGATCACCACAGTCATTGATCACGCCCCTGTAAGGCTTCATTCAGACGTCCGGATGCGTTTTGCGGATCCGATCCATCTATCAGTGGATCCGTAAAAATCATGCGGACGTCTGAATGGAGCTTTACAGGGGGGTAATCAATGACAGGGGGGTAATCAATGACAGGGGGGTGATCAGGGAGTCTATATGGGGTGATCAGGGGCTAATAAGGGGTTAATAAGTGACGGGGGGGGTGTAGTGTAGTGTAGTGGTGCTTGGTGCTACTTTACTGAGCTACCTGTGTCCTCTGGTGGTCGATCCAAACAAAGGGGACCACCAGAGGACCAGGTAGCAGGTATATTAGACGCTGTTATCAAAACAGCGTCTAATATACCTGTTAGGGGTTAAAAAAATCACATCTCCAGCCTGCCAGCGAACGATCGCCGCTGGCAGGCTGGAGATCAACTCTCTTACCTTCCGTTCCTGTGAGCGCGCGCGCCTGTGTGCGCGCGTTCACAGGAAATCTCGGCTCACGCGAGATGACGCCTATTGGCGTTAGTGTGACCTGGGAGCGCCGCAGAAATTACGCCTTTCGGCGTTAGCGTGACGGCAAGCGGTTAAGAATGTCTAGTAATGAGGAAAAAAACATGAAGGTGAACCTTGCGAATTATTACTCAGCTTTCCCAGTTTCAGATATCATCCTAGTGTAATCGCGAATATTCTAATCGCAAATATTTTAATTTGCAAATTTTACAAGTATTCTTGTAAGAAGACTATGAAACCAATAGAGGGTGCTATTCAGTTATGAACAGTGCCCTCTATTGGTTTCATAGTCTTCTGACAAGAATATTTGTCTCGTAATAAGACTGTGAAACCAATAGAGGGCGCAGTTCATAACTTAATAGCTCCCTCTATTGGTTTCATAGTATTCTGACAAGAACATTTGTCTTGTCATAAGACTGTAAAACCAATAGAGGGCGCTATTCAGAACTCAATAGCGCCATCTATTGGTTTTCATAGTCTTATGACAGCTGAAAAACAAGGCAGATTCTGCTCATTTGCATGTCTTTCAAATATGCCCATGTTTATGCAAATTAGTTTTTACATGACAAAACTGTATAGAAAGGTTATTGAATATTATGTTAGGACAATCAGAAAACTTTTTGTCTCCCTAATGATATTGATCTAGGTGTGCAGGTCCACCCAAGCCATCCAACAGATGCAAAATAACTTTGAGGTTTACTGGTTCTCGGTCAGATGAGAGCTGGTTTGGAATATTTCATAGTGCACAATGCTGCCATTGTAAGGTATGCTGGCTGTTATCTGTCTCATGGATAGATGGATGGCTTGTACAAGTTGGACACCAACTTTTTTTCCGAGCAGGGGGTTCCTGGGGTTCTCCCATTGACTTCCATTATATTAAATTGTATTCAAGCAAGAAGGAACGTTAAATATGAAAATAATAAATATTTTAATGAAACTAATTGAGGGGTATTGATAAAATCAGGCATACAGGAACTCAGAAGTGTGGAGAGGGATCAGGTAATAGTCCATCCAACACTCTGAGAGCCTGAGTAGTAGCCTATGTCCAAGGTCAGCATCCAGTGTTGGGGCACACTGATAGACGTATGACCTGGGTCCACAGGGTATAATAAACGTACCACTCAGCGCAGGCACTGAGACCATTGATCAACTCCACTAATCATATGCATTTGCTGTGGATCCCAAGCAATGCCGTGGAGGATCAATACAGTAAGAGCAGCTCAAATGGGTTATGGTGCACCCTCACGTTGCTGCTTGAACACCTGAATGGTACGTCTAGTAGAATAAATATGCTCACATATGGATAGTACTTGTGACAAGGTGATCACTTAGATAAGACTCCCCTAAAATGTGGGAAATATATGACACGGCAATCACTCTACGCGTTTCAACATGCAGTATATTTTACATGTCTCTTTAGGAGCGAAACTGCTGTATTACAGTGTCAATTTGAATGGAGCAGCTGCACTGTGATGTGGCTGCATCGGCGCTGTGATGGCCGTGTGCGGCCAGCTACACGCCGGATATATATCATCTAAGCCCCGCCCCTCGAGAATGGGTGCCGGCTCTGGTCACCAATCAGGGACGGAGGCGCGTCCTCTGACGCGCTCCCTGACCCGACCGTCGCACATTGCGGCGTCATACATTCGCGAGGAGGAGCAAACTCTGCTTGAAAATATGGGGGAATATTCGAAATGCGGTTTAGATCGTCGAATAACCATACTTATGAAAATCAATCAGGGTGCAAAGGGAGAATCGAAACAAAAGAAGTGCCATCGAAAAGACGGCTTAGATGTTTCACACAGACAGCATATGTATGAAGTGAGTGACAATCGAATAAGCCACATTTGAATAAGTGACAATCGATTTAAGCCACATTAACACAGGGGGTGGCATCAAGCTGTGATAAAAAGGTGCCATCCATTCAAATAATTGACATTCGAATAAGTGACATGCGAATAAATGGCAATCGAATAAGCCACATTAACACATAGGGTGGCATCAGACTGTGCTACAAAAATGCTAACCACGAACTCCGCGGCGATACAATGATGAATCATATATACCACAGTGTAGCACACCATGCAGGACGGTGGCACAAAAGCTCTACTAAAGAGGAGCCCCACAGAAGCTTTGTGACACCATAATATTCCCACACCCCTAGTGTCTTAGATGAAACACGAGAACGACACAGCCTCATTTAATCCCTTAGGGTGTACTGTGTCCAATTTAAAAATCCATTCGGTTTCTTTGTGGAGTAGTGGCACATCAATGTCCCCTCCGCGAATGGATGTAGCGATATGCTCAATCCCTTGGACCTTCAGTACATCTGGATTACCGCCATGATGTTCACATACGTGGCGTGCCACGGATGTGTCACGTTTATTCTTGATAGTTGAACCCTTTGATTGTTGGGGAATGGCAGGTTTCGGGTAATCAGAGTGCTGAGAGTTGGTTAGGGGACCCGAAGGAGGTCTTCTCTGAGAAGGAATTGTCAACACAGACAGCATATGTGAGCATTACATCCTCCTTTAAAAATCTGACGCGGGTCTATAAGGACTATATACGGTGCTGGTGGGAGGTTCAAACCCTGGACACCTACATCAAGAATAATATAGTCCCTAGAGGATTGAGAAATCTTATCCTCCTCACGGCCCGTGTTCGTACTAGTGAATTCCTTGCTAAGTGGGAACAGGAATCGATCGAGGGCTCTTTGCGGCTTATGAAGCTGCTACTCGATGAAGAGAAACGCATGTTAAGCAAGAGCGAGAGTGATCTGAAAGAAAGTATTGCTCAAACAAAGAAGTTCAGAGAGCATACTGACTTTGTGAAAAAAGAAACCCTGCTGCAGCAAAACATTGAGCGTTTTACCTGCTATATCAAGGAAAAGAAACATCTCCTCTATAATAGGGACATCAAAGATTTTAAGGAGGGTAAAGTGTTTGATTTTGGTCCTAAGCGTCAAACCACCTCGGAGGTTGACACAGAACTGTCATCTTCGGAGGGGGATACAGATATTGAACCGGGACCCAATAAGTCCAGAGGGCGAGGGGCATATAATAGGAGCTCTTCAAGATCACGGGGGGTAGAGCGAGGAAGATCTGATAGAGGTTCTAGAGGGGGTTTTTTAGACAACACACCACCTGTCTCAGATTACCTTCTACGCCACAAAAAAACATCGGAGGTTCCCAAATAGATGACCTCCAAGTGGTGAATCTATCTCATCGAACACTATCCTGTCCCGAGAATGGAAGTCTTGAGAAAGTGCCTCTCTCTTGTCCCTCTGCAAAAATTCAACCTGTTAAATTGGGTTAAGGACCTTCATTTATATGCTCGCAAGCTCAAATGGAAAAAAAATTCCTAACTCACTATAAACGTGTATGTCAGGAGTTAGGTATTAGAATGGAGGAATTACAGGATGTTCAACTACTGGCGAGTCTATGTGATGAGGGGCAGAGAGAGATTGGGGATGGCCCATTCACAGACCTGAGGAACCCCTCGAAAATATTTCCACCCATGAATGACAATACGCCCATTGACACCTTCATATCAGTTGTCACCCAGGACCTTCATAAATTGAAGGGTCAGCATTTTGGTCTTGACATCCTTAGTCCCCATAAAAGACAAGCCTTGGGAGACTTAGAGGGAGACTCGACCATAGTTATTAAACCATCAGATAAGGGGGGGCAATATTGTCATCATGGACCAGGAAGCATATTGTGAGATGTGTCGCAGCATCTTACATGATACCACCACATATAGACGTCTCCCGTCTGATCCTACCTCCATTTTTAGAAACCAGTTATCTGAAATTCTCAATGGAGCGTTAAGGGATAAGCTTATTAACAAAGCGGAACTGGACTTTTTGTTACCTAAGTTTCCGGTTCGGGCCGTGTTTTATAGCTTACCCAAGCTTCACAAGCAGAGTACACCTATGAAGGGCAGACCAATAGTGTCAGGCATTGGCAGTCTCACGGCCAATGTCAGCACGTACATTGACGTGATACTGAGGCCCTTTGTGGCTAGCTTACCATCATTTGCACGTGACACTATGGATGTCTTACAATGCTTGGAGGGTATTCAGTGTGACGAGGATACTTGGCTTGCGAGCCTTGATGTGGAGGCTCTGTACAGCTCTATCCCACATGACACTGGGTGTTTAGCTGTACAGGCCTTCCTTCAACAGAGGGGTGCACACTTGAACCGTCATAACGCCTTTGTCATGGAACTGTTGGACTTTGTACTGAGTCACAACGTGTTCCTTTTTGATCGTCACTTTTTCCACCAGCTCAGGGGAGTTGCGATGGGTAGTCCCTGTGCGCCTACCTACGCAAACCTCTACCTGGGCTGGTGGGAAAAGGAGGTTGTCTTTGGTGATGCCATGGAGCGGTACGCGTCATTGATAGTAATCTGGATAAGGTATATCGACGACGTGTTTCTGCTGTGGAAGGGCACCATGGAATTGTTCACTGAATTTGTAGCTGAGTTGAATATCAATCAGCTTGGTTTATTCTTTACGTCTGAGATCCAGGAGCTGGCCATCACATTTCTGGCCCTAACCATTGCAGTGGGGACAGATAGGAAAATCACGACGAATCTGTTTCGTAAACAGACCGCCACAAACAGCCTACTGAGGTGGGATAGTGGGCATCCCCTGGCTCTCAGGAGTGGCATTCCTAAAGGCCAGTACCTTAGAGCCAGGCGGAATTGCTCAGAAATTAGTGATTTTAAGGTGGCTGCCAATGATCTGAGGACACGATTCAAGCGTAGGGGATATCCTGAGCAAACACTCAAGAGAGCATACCATCCCTCTATGAGTGTCAGTCATGATCAACTACTGACTCCCAAACAGAAGCTTCAGGGCCATAATATTCTGAGAATTATAGCTACGTACGACAAGGCAGAGAAACATGTACGTGATATTCTTCAGAAACATTGGCCAATTCTGCAGTCTGATCCAGACATTGGTGAGCTGGTACTGGATCGTCCTTCCATCACCTTTCACCGTAGTTCCAATATATGTGACCGTCTGGTCCATAGTATCTACTCACATCCAACACCGGACACAAGGCTAAAGAATACACTCACTGGTACCTTTCCGTGTGGGACATGTATTATCTGTAATAACATCATGAAGGGGTCATACTTCACTAGCCAAGTGACGAAAGAAAGATTTTCTATCAGATCCTTCATTAGATGTACAGCAGTGGGAGTGGTGTATCTCTTGACTTGCCAATGCGGTGTACAGTATGTGGGTAATACCAGACGCGAATTACGGAGACGTATTGGTGAACACCTACTGGACATCAAGAATAATCGTGACACATCCGTGGCACGCCACGTATGTGAACATCATGGCGGTAATCCAGATGTACTGAAGGTCCAAGGGATTGAGCATATCGCTACATCCATTCGCGGACCGGACATTGATGTGCCACTACTCCGCAAAGAAACCAAATGGATTTTTAAATTGGACACAGTACACCCTAAGGGATTAAATGAGGCTGTGTCGTTCTCGTGTTTCATCTAAGACACTAGGGGTGTGGGAATATTATGGTGTCGCAAAGCTTTAGTAGAGCTTTTGTGCCACCGTCCTGCATGGTGTACTACACTGTGGTATATATGATTCATCATTGTATCGCCGCGGAGTTCGTGGTTAGCATTTTTGTAGCACAGTCTGACGCCACCCTATGTGTTAATGTGGCTTATTCGATTGCCATTTATTCGCATGTCACTTATTCGAATGTCAATTATTTGAATGGATGGCACCTTTTTAGCACAGCTTGATGCCACCCCCTGTGTTAATGTGGCTTAAATCGATTGTCACTTATTCAAATGTGGCTTATTCGATTGTCACTCACCCTGATCGATTTTCTTAAGTATGGTTATTCGACGATCTAAACCGCATTTCGAATATTCCCCCATATTTTCAAGCAGAGTTTGCTCCTCCTCGCGACTGTATGACGCCGCAATGTGCGACGGTCGGGTCGGGGAGCGCGTCAGAGGACGCGCCTCCATCCCTGATTGGTGACCGGAGCCGGCACCCATTCTCGAGGGGCGGGGCTTAGATGATATATATCCGGCGTGTAGCTGGCCGCACACGGCCATCACAGCGCCGATGCAGCCACATCACAGTGCAGCTGCTCCATTCAAATTGACACTGTAATACAGCAGTTTCGCTCCTGATGAGACATGTAAAATATACTGCATGTCAAAACGCGTAGAGCGATTGCCTTGTCATATATTGCCCACATTTTAGGGGAGTGTTATCTAAGTGATCACCTTGTCAAAAGTACTATCCATATGTGAGCATATTTATTCTACTAGACGTACCATTCAGGTGTTCAAGCAGCAACGTGAGGGTGCACCATAACCCATTTGAGCTGCTCTTACTGTATTGATCCTCCACGGCATTGCTTGGGATCCACAGCAAATGCTTATGATTAGTGGAGTTGATCAATGGTCTCAGTGCCTGCGCTGAGTGGTACGTTTATTATACCTTGTGGACCCAGGTCATACGTCTATCAGTGTGCCCCAACACTGGACGCTGACCTTGGACATAGGCTACTAGTCAGGCTCTCAGAGTGTTGGATGGACTATTACCTGATCCCTCTCCACACCTCTGAGTTCCTGTATGCCTGATTTTATCGATACCCCTCAATTAGTTTCATTAAAATATTTATTATTTTCATATTTAACGTTCCTTCAGGCTGAGATTTGAGTTTTCCATTGAACGTGTACCGCACTAATTTCCGTTTTGTGAATTGATTGTATTCAAGCACCCAAATTATTCAGCCGAGCACTCGGATCTGCAGAGCATAGTGATGCTCGAGCCAAACAGGTATTCAGCCGAGCATGCTCGCTCATCACTAATGGGCATGCCCCAGGTTATACAGTTACTAGGATAGTGTATTAAGACTAATAAAAGATAGGGAACACAGTTGGAGAGGTAGCATTTGCTGTACATATCTAAGATATCTAAAGCAATGCGTTGAACATTACTAGTAACAAAAAAAGCATTACTACTATATATTTTTGTTAAAAGATGGCCCACCAACAATTGTTACATTTACAGAGTTATTATATAGAGAAGGAAAAAAGAAAACTAAAATGAAATCAGTATAACCATAGACCTCTGATGACAGTGATTGTCAGCTTTCCATATACCTGGATATCACTGCCTCACCCTGTAATTGCTGTACTCAATGGTATACCTCTGCGGTGAGGTTCCATGTACCTGCATATCACTGTGCACATCACAGGGTCAGTGACGTGCACAGTGATGTACCATGCATATCACCACTGCAGCCAAACACTGTCCGTATCTGTAAACCACTATGCATAGTGATTGAATGCAGAGGCTATGCCCCATATCCCGATATGTCACTGGTACTGTTTGTAAACAACCAGCAGAAGGAGAATAGCACAAGGACTGAAGAGTACAGTGCTGGAGTAAGTATAACATTTAGCCATTTTAGGGCTTTTCAGAATTTTTTGTTGTCTCGAACAACCCCCTTGTGCTTATTATTATAATATATTATAATGTTATAGTTTTAAATTAATTACTAAATAGAAAACTATAGAATGTACTAAGAAACAAAAAGGAACATGCAAGAACAGGGTGATAAAAATGTTCCTTATAAGGAAGGAAATTCAGAAATAGTCCTCTTTCTTAAAGGGTACAGGGAAAACAAAACCTGGCACTGACAAGATTGAAATAATAAAAAAAAGGAAGTTTAACAAAGAAAGGCAAAGAGGAACTAGCAGATTACAATGTCTTTCTGTTTTATCTTTCTCTTAAATCTGCAGTATTGATAGCACATGCTGCTATTTACGGTATTTTACAGTTAAAGAACAAAGGATCTATAGAGAATGAAGCAAACTTAAGGCTAGAGATTTTTCTGTATGAATGCCATTTTAATGCCAAGGCATTACTTTAGCTTGTAGAGGAAAATAATATATTCACCTCTAGAAAACCTAAGGATTTTAGGGTTTTGGAATAGAAATAAGGTGTGAGCAGGAATGATAAGCACGATGTAGAAAGGACGTAAAAAGGTCTACTGAATTTATAAATGGTAAAAGTAAATCAAAGCTCTCTGATTTCAAAAAACAATTCTGTGTGGTTCAGAAGGAAAATTACATTTGATCACCTGGAAGGCAAACGTTTCATGTCATATATCAACTGAATACATTATTAGAATGTGCACATAACACTTATTAGTTTCCATGTTTTATGAAAAATTTCCAAAACAATGAGACTTTAACATATATACAGCAAGAACACAATGACAAGACAATAGTGTACTATCAGTAGTACTCAAGGTGATATTATGCATAAAGGATATTGTGCCGCTGGTCGGCGTCTCCCTGCTCCCAGTGGCAAAGAATAACTCAAAATAAAGACAAACCCAGTTTGATAATTAAGGGTCTTTATGACCAATAATCTGTAAATCGAATTTTTGTATTGAAGTGGTCACGTGGCTTGTTTTTCTCTATGTACTGTATAGTGATAGGGGGTTTAGCCATGCAGGGACTGAGTCATGGCTGCAATTACAGTTGAGCGAATTTTTAACAAATTCGATTTGCCGGTTCGCTGAATTTTGCCGGTTCGCTGAATTAGGTTAAAAAACAGCTATTTCCTGGCTGCTGAGAGCCTTTATAGTGGTGTAGAACACTGCGCCTTGTAATAACACGCATAGGGAGTCTGCTTTGGTAGTGAAATAATACTGTGAGTCCGTATTACATGCAGATGACAGATGTCGCTCTTAGAAATACTGCACACTTCACTTATTTGGGCAGTCACAGAACCAAAACTGACCAAATAACTCAAGTATGAACTCAGCCATAAAGGTCGATGATTGCGTCAAGAAGAAGCGCATTCCATTTTTACCGTCGCCAGCTGATTCCACATAGATGTCTACATAGCCTGTTCTATTAAACGTGTATATAAGTAGAGTTCCCCCAGACAGAGTGGAGAGGGTGTCAGCAGTAAGTTTGTGTTGAGGTCACTGATTAATTTCCTCTTCCTCTGATCTGTCAGAACAATAACCCACAAAAAACGGATCCTGTCTGTGGAGCATCCGCCTTCACTCGGTCAGCATTTGCTCAATAGTCCATCAGTATTTCTAATGCAAAGCATCTCTTCTGTGTTTTGTACCCGCTCCTGCTTTGGGCTACCAAATCATAAGCCAGTTCTGATGGGACCATACAGGCCTTACAGCTGCTACACAGACAGGATCCATTGTGCGTCTCATTTTTCCTTCCTTCTGACAGATCAGAAGAAAGGCAAAATAGTGGCCCAGTCATGAAGTGGGGAGGGTGGGAACAGCATGAGAAGTCCACATAGTGGACCTATGACATATTGATGAGGTGAAAGCAGCATGAGGAGACCACAGAGTGGCCCAATGACAGAGTGTGGAGGTGGCGGCAACAGCAGCAGCATCAGGAGGAGGCCACAGAGTAGCACAATGACAGTCTGTAGTTGGCAGTAGCAAGAGGAGTCCGCAGAGTGGCCAAATGACAGAGTGCGGAGGTGGCAGCAGCAGCATCAGGAAGAGTCATATAGAAGAAACCGCAGCACTCTCCTGTCTTCAATTCAGTGGAATTTATTTCACCAGCAAAACAAATGCGAGGTTTCGACCGTAAAGGTCTTTCTCAAGCAAAGAGAAAGACCTTTACGGTCGAAACGTCGCATTTGTTTTGCTGGTGAAATAAATTCCACTGAATTGAAGACAGGAGAGTGCTGCGGTTTCTTCTATATGACGCATCCAAGGGGGAACTTCTGACTGGCTCCCAACACGGCTGGCACCACCACAAGATAAGACTTTAATTTTTCGTTGTGCTGCTATACGCATTTTTTCCTAGCATCAGGAAGAGGCCACAGAGTGGCACAATGACAGAGTATGGAGGTGGTGACAGCAGCAGCATCAGGAGGATACCACAGAGTGGCAAGGTGACATAGTGTGGAGATGGCAGCAGTAACTGCATCAGAAGACCACAAAGTGACCTGGTGACAGAGTGGAGCAGTGAGTGGCAATACCAGTACCCGCTGATGAAAGTGGGTAAAAGAAGGAGCACTTGGCATCAGATGTGTGGCATCAGGCAGGTGGCAGCATCAGAGTAGTAGCTGAGGCAGGTAGTCAGAAGAAACCGGTCTCTTTTATCAAAGTATTGGTGTGGCACCATGGATGATCTAGTCTGATGCATGAATTGGTGGTTGTAAATCCTGGCTGATCCACGACTGATTCATCTTGACAAAGGTCAGTCTCTCCACATTTTGGGTGGACAGGTGAGTTCTCCTTGGAGTAAGTATGGCCCCTGCTGGACTAAACACCAGCTCTGATGCCACACTACTGGCCGGGCAGGACGGCTTTTCCAGTGCAAACTCTGCTAGTTGCGGCCACAAATCCAGTTTGGCTGCCCAGTAGTCAAGTGGATCTTCCATGTGGGTTGGCAGGGTGCTGTCAAAGTATGCCACCCCCTGCTGGTTCAAGTCCTGCTCCAGGTCTACCTGCTGCTGGTGAGTAGTTTCTTCACTATGCGGGCGAAGAAGGCTACTCATCAGCGACTGTAGACTCAGGCTGCTGCTAATGGAGCTGGCACTGCTCCTGCCACCCCACCCCTCCCCAGCAGCCATGGCAGTGGAACGTGAGCGCAGAGGGCCCCACCGGTCATATCTGCAAGAGGATGGACGATGGCGCAGATAGGCAGCGGCCAACTGACTACATAGGATGTCTCTGTAGTAGTTCAGTTTGTCCTCCCTCTCAGTGGGTGTAAAAAAGGCCCCCATTGTGGACCGGTAGCGAGGGTCCAACAAGGTAGAGAGCCAGAAGTCATCCCTCTGTCGAATGGTGACAATTTGACTGTCACTACACAAGCAAGTGAACGTGCATTGGGCCTTTTGCGCAAGTGACTCAGAGGGACTCCCTGCCTACATCTCTTGTGCATATTGCCACGGTGTGTCTGGGTCATCTGTCTCATCTTCATAATTATCCTGGAGCTCCTCTGGCTGCTCCTGCTCCTCCTCTCCTGTCACCTGAGTAGAAAATCCACCCATTTGGATACACATTGCCTGTGCTCCAATGTCCTCCTCCCCCTCCTCCTCCTCCTCTTCTAGTTCAGCCCCCACAGAGCTTATGTGGCCGTGATATCTAGGCGCCACGTCTCCAGTCCCCTGACCAGCCATTGTCACCAGCATCTGTTCCAGGACATAAAGCAGTGGAATAACGTCATTCAGCCCGTAGTCCTGACAAATGACAAATAACATGGCGTCCTCAAAGGGCATGAGCAAACTACATGTGTCACGCATGAGCTGCCATTGGCTGACATCGAAGTTACACAGGGGAGTACTCCTATCCACTTGCATCATCAAAAAATCGTTGATAGCCTTTCTCTGTTCGTATTGTCGGTCCAACATATGGAGGGTGGAATTCCAACTGGTGTAAACGTCGCATATCAACCTATATTGGGGGATGCCATTCTGCCACTGCAGCTCAAGGAGGGTGTGCTTTGCAGTGTGTGAGTGGCTGAAGTGTATACAAAGTTTCCTGGCCATTTCTGGATGTCTTGCAGATGAGTGGAAGAATTCAAAACCTGCTTGAAAACCAGATTGAACACGTATGCCATGCAGGGTGGACGCAGCGCCGACACAATGTTCTTCCCGTTGTCGTTCACCATGGTTCCGATTTTGAGTTGTCGGGGAGTTGCCAGGATTCGATTTCTTGACGAAGGATGCGGAGCAGTTCCTCCACTTTGTGACTCCGTTCACCCAGGGAAAAGAGGTGCAGAACAGTGTGACAACGTGGTGCCCTGCACATGTGGTATGCTGATGGGGCACTGTGACTTGTCCCTGCAGTAGAGGCTGAGGACAATGTGGAGGATGAGGAGGCAGAGGCGAACATTGTCGCTGGACTAACGGCGTGACAACGTGCAGGTGGAAGCGGCGTGACCTGGCCAAGTTGCTGGTGTGGCTGTGCAAGAACCACATTCAACCAGTGGGCCGTATATGTACTGTCCCTGACTGTAGTTATAGCTCCACACGTCGTCGCTGCCATGCACTTTGGCAGACACTGGCAGGCTCAAGGACTGGCCCACCTTCTGTTTGTGCAGGGTTGATACTGCCTTTTTCGCAAAGAAATCACGGCTTGGGACCCTCCACCTCAGCTCGACACAAGCCATCAGTTCTCTGAAAGGTGCAAAGTCCACCACTTGGAAAGGGAGGGACTACAGCACCAGCAACTCGGACAGGAGCACGTTCAGCTTCTGCGTCGTTGGATGCGTGCACGCATACTGCTGTCTCTTGGCAATCGCTTCGGTGATCGATTGCTGACGGAATGACCGACGAGGAGTAGGAGCAGGACCATCTGGACCAGCAGAAGATGGGAATGACAGACAGCTTCCTTCAACTGAGGTGGTGGAATAAAAAACTGCCACACTACCGAGTAGGTGATTTTCCCCCCAACAGTCTGCACTGACTGACTGCTACCGCCGCTGCCTCCGTGAACCCCTGCACCACTACTTCCCGGGCAGGTAGGCTACTGCGAAGCAGGTGGTCTACCCTGGGCACGTTTGGCTCCCAACCTCCAACTGCTGCCACCCTGCTGACTCCCACCCATGCTACCACCTTGCTGGCTCAGCCGCTGTCTCACAGGCAAGCTGCCACCCTCTTCTCCTGATGATGATGGATCCCCTTCTGCACCCGGCTCCCAAGTGCGATCAGCTACATCATCATCATCGAGTACTGTCTGCATGTCACTGATGTCCTCCTCAATGGTCTCTGGGTCAGCAGCCTGACCGTTCGCAACACCACATCCCACGCCACTCTCCTCATCACTACTTGCCCGCCTAGCAGAGGAAGCGGCGGATGTCTCCTCCAGATCTTGTCTGGGCAGTAACTGCTGACTGTCCTCTAGTAGCTTGTCCTAGCTGTATACATAACTTCTCTGGCTGAGGGAACAGAAAAGGACAGAGGCAGGTTGAGGACAGGTGAGGGCACAAGGCCTGCTCCCAGGCTATGCCAACTAAGGGTTGTGTCTGACGAACCCACCGACTGTTGGCTGGGGGTGTCTGATGTCACTTTAGATGAAGTGGATGACCGAGTTAACCAATCAAGAACTGCTGGGTTGCTGGTCAAGACACAACCGCTAGATGACACCGGGAGCTCAGGCCTCTCATTGCAACTCCTGCTGCCACGCCCTCTCACTCGGCTGCGACCTCTGCCTGCACCAGAAACATTTAGGCCTCTTTCCCTCCTCTGTGCATGGCCTGGCACTTCTCTGTCTGACATACTTTTAGCTGAACTAAATAACTTAAAAGCAAATTAAAACACCCCTAAAAGCGACAAGTATATTTTTCTGTCTGTACTGAAATAGGCAACTAAATGCTTTCGCCGCAAATAACTGCAACAGTGACGTTCATATATAATTTTCTTTCTGTACTGAAATAAGCCAGTAAACGGTTTCAGCACATATAACTGCAGAAGTGAACTGAGGATATATTTTTCTTTTTGTACTGAAATAGGCCACTAAACGCTTTTAGCAGAAATAAATGCACCAGTGTAGTGTGTATATATTTTCTTTCTGTACTAAAATAGGCCACTAAACACTTTTGCCACAAATAAGTGCACCAGTGAAGTGCGTATATTTTTTTATTTCTATAATGAAATAGGCCACTAAATGCTTTTGCTACAAATAAGTGCACCAGTGTAGTGCGTATTTGTTTTTCTTTCCGCACTGAAATAGGCCAGTAAACGCTTTCAATACATATTACTGCAAAAGTGAACTGAGAATATATTTTTCTTTTTGTTCTGAAATACTTTAGGCTAGTAAACACTTTTACAGAAAAAAATGCACCACTGAAGTGCGTATATATTTTTCTTTCTGTACTGAAATAGGTCAATAAACTCTTTTGCCACAAATAATTGCACCAGTGAAGTGCATATATATTTTTCTTTCTGTACTGAAATAGGCCACTAAACGCTTTTACAAGAAATAACTGCACCAGTAAAGTGTGTATATATTTTTCATTTTGTACTGAAATAGGCCACTAAATGCTTTTATCACAAATAACTGCACCAGTGAAGGGCATATATATTTTTCTTTCTGTACTGAAAGAGGCCAGTAAATGCTTTCAGCAGAAATAAATGCACCAGTGAAGTGTGTATATATTTTTCTTTCTGTACTGAAATAGGCAAGTAAATGCTTTTAGCAGAAATTAATGCACCAGTGAAAGGAGTATATTTTTTTCCTTTTTGTACTGTAATAGGATACTGAACCCTTTCACCACATTTTACTGCAGAAATGAAATGCGTATATATTTTTCCTTTTTTGTACTGAAATAGGCCACTAAACCCTTTCACAAATAAATGCACCAGTGAAGTGCGTATATTTTTTACTTTTTGTACTGAAATAGGACACTGAACCCTTTCACCACATATAACTACAGAAGTGAAATGCGTATATACTGTATTTTTCCTTTTTTGTACTAAAATAGGCCACTAAACTCTTTCACAAATAAATGCAACAGTGAAGTCCGTATATTTTTTTCCATTTTGTACTGAAATAGGAAACTAAACCCTTTCACCACATATAATGGCAGAAGTAAAATGTGTATATTTTTTCCCTTTTTGTACTGAAAGTCCACTAAACTCTTTTACAAATAAATGCACCAGTGAAGTCCGTATATTGTTTTCCTTTTTGTACTGAAATAGGACACTGAACCCTTTTACCACATATAACTGCAGAAGCGAAATGTGTATATATTTTTTCTATCTGTACTGAAATAGACAATAAACGCTTTTACAAGAAATAACTGCACCAGTAAAGTGCGTATATATTCTTCTTTTTGTACTGAAATAGGCCACTAAATGCTTTTATCGCAAATAACCACCAGTGAAGTGCGTATATATTTTTCTTTCTGTACTGAAATAGGCCACTAAACACTTTTGCCTTTTTGTACTGTAATAGGATACTAAACCCTTTCACCACATATAACTGCAGAAATGAAATGCTTATATATTTTCCCTTTTTGTACTTAAAGTCCACTAAACTCTTTCACAAATAAATGCAACAGTGAAGTGCGTTTTTATTTTTCCTTTTTGTACTGATATAAGACACTGAACCCTTTCACCACATATAACTGCAGAAGTGATATGCGTATATACTGTATTTTTCCTATTTGTACTGAAATAGGACACTAAAATCTTTCACAACTAAAAGCAACAGTGAAGTGCGTATATTTTTTCATTTTTGTACTAAAATAGGACACTGAACACTTTCACCACATATAAATGCAGAAGTGAAATGTGTATATATTTTCCCTTTTTGTACTGAAATAGGCCACTAAAATCTTTCACAAATAAAAGCAACAGTGAAGTGCGTATATTTTTTTCCTTTTTGTACTAAAATAGGACACTGAACGCTTTCACCACATATAAATGCAGAAGTGAAATGTGTATATATTTTTCCTTTTTGTACTGAAATAGGCCACTAAACTCTTTCACAAATAAATGCAACAGGTAAGTGCGTATATTTTTTTCCTTTTTGTACTAAAATAGGACACTGAACGCTTTCACCACATATAAATGCAGAAGTGAAATGAGTATATATTTTCCTTTTTTGTACTGAAATAGGCCACTAAACTCTTTCACAAATAAATGCAACAGTGAAGTGCGTATATTTTTTTCCTTTTTGTATTGAAATAGGACACTGAACCCTTTCACCACATATAACTACAGAAGTGAAATGCGTATATATTTTTCCTTTTTGTACTGAAATAGGCCACTAAACTCTTTCACAAATAAATGCAACAGTGAAGTGCGTATATTTTTTTCCTTTTTGTACTGATATAAGACACTGAACCCTTTCACCACATATAACTGCAGAAGTGAGAAGCGTATATACTGTATTTTTCCTTTTTGTACTGAAATAGACCACTAAACATTTTTACAAATAAATGCACCAGTAAAGTGTGTATTTTTTTTCTTTTTTGTACTGATATAAGACACTGAACCCTTTCACCACATATAACTGCAGAAGTGATATGCGTATATACTGTATTTTTCCTTTTTGTACTGAAATAGGCCACTGAACCCTTTCACCACATATAACTGCAGAAGTGATATGCATATATACTGATTTTTTCCTTTTTGTACTGAAATTGGACACTGAACCCTTTCACCACATATAACTACAGAAGTGAAATGTGTATATATTTTTCCTTTTTGTACTGAAATAGACCAGTAAACTCTTTCACAAATAAATGCACTAGTGAAGTGCATTTTTTTTTTCCTTTTTGTACTGAAATAGGACACTGAACCCTTTCACCACATATGAATGCAGAAGTGAAATGTGTATATATTTTTCCTTATTGTACTAAAATAGGCCACTAAACTCTCACAAATAAATGCACTAGTGAAGTGCATTTTTTTTCCTTTTTGTACTAAAATAGGACACTGAACCCTTTCACCACAAATAAATGCAGAAGTGAAATGCATATATATTTTTCCTTTTTGTACTAAAATAGGACACTGAACCCTTTCACCACATATAACTGCAGAAGTGAAATGCATATATATTTTCCTTTTTTCACAGATATAAGCCACTAAAGGTTTTTCAACATAGCACTTGCACCCCAATAACAAGAACAAATTGCTAGAATGCCAGAGCTTTATAATGGCTACTTGGATCCCCAAATAATGTTTACCTGCACTTCTAAATCACTTTTTTTCACAATGAGGTTTTTCTAGCACTGTCCCAAGCGACTTCAGACGTCTCTCCCTGCACTAAGATGCTGTGAAATTATTCATCCCTATACTTTCCCTGCACTTATAATTAGTTTTTTCAGCCTTTTTTCACGATGAGGTTTTTCCTATTGCTGTCTCTAGCACCTTCTCACGTCTGTCCCTGCACTTTGAACGCTGGAAAATGTCTGACTCTAAGATGGCCACCGTATTTATAGTGCTGTGACATCACAGGGCTGGCTGCTGATTGGTTGCATGCATGGCATTATGGGTCAGCCCGCCTGCCCAGAGTTCCTTACCCCATGTCCCACATGTGAAGCCACCATTGTAGCCGCCATTTTAGTAAAAATTGCGCTTCGTTACCACAAAGCTTAAGGAAATTCGCATTCGTTGTGAATCAAATTTTTCCTGAAATTCTGATCAAATTCCACTTCGTCAACTTCGATTCACTCATATCTAGCTACAATGATAAAATGAAGCAATAAATAGCCACGGGATATATGAAATCATTAATTTTATAAGTTGTTTTATCCTCTATAACATGGTCAATTAAGTGTCAATAATGAAATAATTGACAGTCTTTTTTTAAATGTATAAAGAGATGGAATAGAGGTATTGTGTGTTTCGGTATATGTTATGCAAGTGCAGGGCTATTTCTCACATTTGGACAGACATATGCATTCACTGCTTATTGAAATTCAGATTAACCCCCTTCCGACCGCCTAACATAAATTTACGTTAGTGGTCGGGTGTCTAAAAATGGTGCCCGCTCTCAAAAAAATTTCTTTCCACAAAATAAAAATACATAAACAATAAAAAAGAAATATCATAGGCATTGCCACGTGTGTAAATTCCTGTACTATTAAAATATTAAAATACTTATCCCATACGGCAAACAGCAAAATGGGAAAAAGTGAACATTTTATGGTTGCTTCATCTTTCAAAAAAATGTAATTAAAAATGATCAATGTCATACACAGCAAAATGGTATAAATAAAAAAGTACAGGTTACCCCGCAAAAAAATGACACACAGCTCCATGCAGATAAAAATGTTTAAAAATTATGGGGGTCAGAATATGACAATGCATACATTTCAAAGATTTTTTTCCCCAGTATTAAAAGGTCAAACAAAAACTATACATATGTGGCATCGTTATAATTGTACTCGGAGAATAGAAATGCTATGCATAGGAAATGCTAAAAAAAACGCTATAAGGCTATAAAAACAAAACCCATAAAACGGTGTCAAAATTGTGTTTTTTTTATAATTCCACCCCAATAGGATTTTTTTTCCCGCTTCCCACTACATTGTATGCAACCATGAAGGGTGCCATTAGAAAGTACAACTTGTCCCACAAATACAAGCCCTCATACAGCTATGTGAATGGAAAAATAAAACATTTATGGCTTTAGGAAGGCTGAGAGTAAAAAAATAACAATGTAAAAATGGAAAATCACCTGGTCTTGAAAGGGTTAAGGTTTGGAAAATAAGACAATAACAGAGAATAAGGTTCATAGTTTAAGTGCTGCAATTTATTTTAAATTGGCAGTGCCTACAGTACAGGCCCTTTCCTGAACTGTATTTTTATATTACCATAGCAAAGCAGTCTCTGTAGTCCTGGCTTCCATAGATTTTCAGGTAGGTTGCCTAATCAGATTGCCTAATATTAGCGCATTTGTTGCTATGCCCTAATATTTCCTTAGATAGGACCAGGCGAAATATGAATGATATGAATGCAGTGGTACTATTTAAGTGATGTAGGTCATGGTCAGTACAAAACCTACTCTTTATGGCGTGACAGATTTATGGTGTTGGTGGACACATTAAGCATCTAGCACACTTCCTTAAAATATCTTATATTATGGTACTAGTTCTGCATCGGGGAAACAAGAAAAGTACCAAGGATTGTGAGCCCCCTCTCCTTGACCGCCCTCATAAAAAATAGAAACACAAGAATGCATCCAGCTTCCTAAATAATTTAATCCAGAGATTAAAAGACATATGTATAAATCATTTCACGTAACTGAATAGTTAAACTGACAACAAAGAAGTCAAGGACATCTTAAAGTTTATTGCTGTCTTAACACTTCCTTAGAACTGGCTGAGATATGACCTTTGCCCAGTGAATCATTTCCCTTTCCATGGTCTTCCCATATTCAGTCTGTTTTTGTAGGTAATCAGTTTATCTTCTGTAGAAAGCAGATTGCTTTGGATTGTTGAAAGCAATGAAAAATAAAAAAATACTTGTGTTTGTCTTTAGTGTCCTTTGTACTATTTCAGTGATTCAATATACTGCTTTTCATTGCGTGAACAATGTGATCATTATCCTGGTATTCAAGAACAACAACCTTTTAGGGTAATAGTTTAGTATAGGAAGTAGAGTCACTCCTTATTTTCTAAAACTGTAATTGTAAGCATTTCTTCTGGAATAGCCAGACTTGACTATACTGCTAACTTCCACTGTAAAGGAACAAAAAGCAGCAATGGAAAAAAAAATTGTTAGGCACCTATACAATTTATACAAAATGTTAATTTACAACTTTAAGAATGGAGAAGGTCTGAAGTTGGGAGTATGCAAGAAAACATCATCTGACCAGGCCACCTCCTTCCACTGCTCCAAATAATGGGCACATGAGCATTCTGATGCTCATGTGCCCTTTATAGGTATTTTTGGCAGTTAACAGGTTTCAGCATGGGCACACTGATCATTTTGCAATTTCGCAGTATCCTAGACAGCAAGCTAAGAATAATTGTGTGTTTGACATATTTCTGTCATAGTCAGCATTACCTTTTTAAGAATTTGGACTGCAGTAGCTTTTCTATGCGATTGGACCATAAGGGGTAGCCTTTACTCCCCATATGCATTAAAGAGCCCATGATGCTGTGGATGGTTTACCAGTTGTCTCTCTTTGGATCACTTTTGGTAGGTGCTGACCACTGCATACATAGGAACATACTACAAGACCTGTCATTTTGAGATGCTCTGACACAGTTGTTTAGCTATTACAATTTGGCATGGTCAGTGTTATTCAGATCTTTATACTTGACCATTTATTTCTTCCTCTAACACATCAACGTCAAGAATGCTATGTGCGAAACTGAAACCATTCCTAAAAAGTTTTGTTTCTGCCACTAGACATGATGACATATCATTTGACAAAACTCATTTTGATATCATGACATGTAGTTTGTGCTTTTACATGAAGAATGGCATTCAGTTTGGCTCTGCCATATCTGTAGATGCATTATCAATTATTTTTTAACATCTAATTAGTTTTATGAAAACCATTGTTTCACAGGCTTTTTAACACAATTTTCAATTATATACATTGTATGCCTTAACATTACTGTACATTCTACAGTTTTTTTGAGTGGGAGTAATTAGCAGTGGGAAATCATAGTAACATAGTACATAAGACCGAAAAAAGACATTTGTCCATCCAGTTCGGCCTGTCATCCTGCAAGTTGATCCAGAGAAAGGCAAAAAAAAAACTGAGGTAGAAGCCAATTTTTCCCACTTTAGGGGAATAAAAAATTCCTTCCCGACTCCAATCAGGCAATCAGAATAACTCCCTGGATCAAGGACCCCTCTCTAGTAGCTATAGCCTGTAATATTATTACGCTCCAGAAATACATCCAGGCCCCTCTTGAATTCCTTTATTGTACTCACCATCACCACCTCCTCAGGCAGAGAGTTCCATAGTCTCACTGCTCTTACCGTAAAGAATCCTCTTCTATGTTTGTGTACAAACCTTCTTTCCTCCAGACGCAGAGGATGTCCCCTCGTCACAGTCACAGTCCTGGGGATAAATAGATGATGTGATAGATATCTGTACTGACCCCTGATATATTTATACAAACCTGATTCCAAAAAAGTTGGGACACTATACAAATTGTGAATAAAAACTGAATGCAATGATGTGGAGGTGCCAACTTCTAATATTTTATTCAGAATAGAACATAAATCACGGAACAAAAGTTTAAACTGAGAAAATGTACCATTTTAAGGTAAAAATATGTTGAATCAGAATTTCATGGTGTCAACAAATCCCAAAAAAGTTGGGACAAGGCCATTTTCACCACTGTGTGGCATCTCCCCTTCTTCTTACAACACTCAACAGACGTCTGGGGACCGAGGAGACCAGTTTCTCAAGTTTAGAAATAGGAATACTCTCCCATTCTTGTCTAATACAGGCCTCTAACTGTTCAATCGTCTTGGGCCTTCTTTGTTGCACCTTCCTCTTTATGATGCGCCAAATGTTCTCTATAGGTGAAAGATCTGGACTGCAGACTGGCCATTTCAGTACCCGGATCCTTCTCCTACGCAGCCATGATGTTGTGATTGATGCAGAATGTGGTCTGGCATTATCTTGTTGAAGAATGCAGGGTCTTCCCTGAAAGAGATGACGTCTGGATGAGAGCATATGTTGTTCTAGAACCTGAATATATTTTTCTGCATTGATGGTGCCTTTCCAGACATGCAAGCTGCCCATGCCACACGCACTCATGCAACCCCATATCATCAGAGATGCAGGCTTCTGAACGGAGCGTTGATAACAACTTGGGTTGTCCTTGTCCTCTTTGGTCCGGATGAAATGGCATCCCAGATTTCCAAAAAGAACTTCGAATCGTGACTCGTGTGACCACAGAACAGTCTTCCATTTTGCCACACTCCATTTTAAATGATCCCTGGCCCAGTGAAAACGCCTGAGCTTGTGGATCTTGCTTAGAAATGGCTTCTTCTTTGAACTGTAGAGTTTCAGCTGGCAACGGCGGATGGCACGGTGGATTGTGTTCACTGACAATGGTTTCTGGAAGTATTCCTGAGCCCATTCTGTGATTTCCTTTACAGTAGCATTCCTGTTTGTGGTGCAGTGTCGTTTAAGGGCCAGGAGATCACGGGCATCCAGTATGGTTTTACGGCCTTGACCCTTACGCACAGAGATTGTTCCAGATTCTCTGAATCTTCGGATGATGTTATGCACAGTTGATGATGATAGATGCAAAGTCTTTGCAATTTTTCGCTGGGTAACACCTTTCTGATATTGCTCCATTATCTTTCTGCACAACATTGTGGGAATTGGTGATCCTCTACCCATCTTGGCTTCTGAGAGACACTGCCACTCTGAGAAGCTCTTTTTATATCCAATCATGTTGCCAATTGACCTAATTAGTGTTAATTGGTCTTCCAGCTCTTCGTTATGCTCAAATTTACTTTTTCCAGCCTCTTATTGCTACTTGTCCCAACTTTTTTGGGATTTGTTGACACCGTGAAATTTTGAATCAACGTATTTTTCCTTTAAAATGATACATTTACTCGGATTAAACGTTTGATCTGTCATCTACGTTCTATTACAAATAAAATATTGACATTTGCCATCTCCACATCATTGCATTCAGTTTTTATTCACAATTTGTTTAGTTTGGAATCCGGTTTGTACATAGTAATTAGATCTCCCCTCAGTCGTCTTTTTTCTAAAGTGAATAACCCTAATTTTGATAATCTTTCAGGGTACTGTAGTTGCCCCATTCCAGTTATTACTTTAGTTGCCCTTCTCTGGAGCCTCTTCAGCTCTGCTATGTCTGCCTTGTTCACAGGAGCCCAGAACTGTACACAGCACTCCATGTGTGGTCTGACTAGCGATTTGTGAAGTGGAGGACTATGTTCTTATCACGGGCATCTATGCCCCTTTTGATGCAACCAATTATATTATTGGCCTTGGCAGCAGCTGCCTGACACTGGTTTTTGCAGCTTAGTTTGCTGTTTATTAAAATTCCTAGATCCTTTTCCATGTCAGTGTTACCGAGTGTTTTATCATTTAGTATGTACTGGTGACTTGCATTATTCTTTCCCATGTGCATAACCTTACATTTGTCAGTGTTAAACCTCATCTGCCACTTGTAAAAAGTAGACCAGGCACTCTATATATGTAGCCAACAGACAAGATATTTATTAAATAAAATACAATTAATTATCTAAAATCATATAATAACATAGCAGCATAAAATATCATAGCAGCATAAAATGACAGTATCCTAACGATATGCAACAACAGGTATATAATAATAATATATCAATAGCAGCAATGGAACAAAAATAGCATAAATAGTATCAAATAGCAGCAAGCAGTGGTGGGTGGTGCAACAAATGTACCAAAAGACAATGATGATTCAAGTCCATCCACATAAACCGCAGACTGATTGTGCGTTTTGTACAAATCGTATATTCCTCTTTAAATGCAGCAAGGAATGTAGCACTAATTAAAAGCCAACCATGGAAAACGTCAAAGTCTTTCCTAAAATAAATTTCCAATGTTCCGGATCAGAATGTCTTATATTTTTTATATTTTTCACAGTTCTACTCCTGGCTAACTCTATTAGCGCATATATAGGTCACCAGTCTTTGCAATATGATGGGAGAGACCAGAGGGTGCAATGCAGTGAGCAGGGTGGCGTCCTACCTATTTGTAATTGCTCATTCAGTGTTACCTTACACTCGCTCGTTTCCCGTTTCCGAATGCCGACTCGGTGATCTGTAATGAAGTTGATGTCAGCTGACTCTGTGTCCAGTATCGTCAGCAAATTCTGCGCTCGGTAGGATCAAATGTCGCCGGGGTTTTCGTTCCAGGAACTTAAATCAAATCCAGGGGAGACTTTCTGCCAGCATGCCGGTGCAAGGTGTAGCCCATACGCGTTTCGGGGACGTGGCCCCTTCCTCAGTGGTAACCTTGCTCTGTTTCCCCTCCTCCTTTTATATTCCAAATTGGGGTAAGTGTCAAAAACTGTACTGGAATCGTGGTAACTCTCAGGTAGATGTAAAACCCGGATTTCCATGGTATGACTCCCATATATTTCCTGTGCGTTTTTTGTTATCAAGTTGCGTTTTTTTATGTGTTTCATAGCTGCTTACATAGGATATCAAACAGATTAGCTGTGAAATATAAGTATACTTCATTTCACTATAGTATGTGTTAGCATCATTGTTATCACCTTAAGCTTCTTTAGAATATATGATAAAATGTACAATGAAACCACCAATTTAACTAAAAAACTAGGAGAACTATACCACAATCATGTTTCTCTCACAGGTGCATGGAGAAACAGGATTTTTTAAACCTGCGATTGTTATGCGTTTCTCATGCGGTTTTTTAGCCAAGTTGCATTTTTTATACTCATGCTGCTTAAATTCAGTGTACAACATAGTAGATAGTAGATAAATGTAAAAAAATATATATAGAAATTTTATAAAAACAATTAAAAACATCATTTTTCCTCCAATATAGCTTCGACCATAGATGTTAATTGGTTATAGACGTCCTCCATGAAAAATTTACATGAGAGGGGAAGAAACACATTCACAGGAACCCAAATAATTCCCAATCTGCATTTAACCCGTTGGGTGCCAATGAGCCGAAATCGAATATTAGTTTTGATTCCAGTCTAGACATCTTTTTTACCAGATCTCCACCCCTCCAATCTGGTTCTACTTTGGCTAGTGTCGTATAAATCAAGCCAGTGGGATCTTTGTTATGGCACATTTTAAAATGTCTAGATACGGTGTGGTTCTCATACCCCTTGCGTATGTTGGCCACATGTTCAGAGATCCTTTTTTTTAGGAGTCTCTTAGTGCGGCCAACATATTGTTTGTTACAGGGGCATGTTAACAAATAGATGACACTTTTACTGTTGCAAGTCAAAAAGGTTTTTATCTCATAAGAGTAGCCATTACTGTTAGAAGTGGCCTTCACCGGTTTTTTTAGGAAAATTAGTTATCTTACAATTAGAACAGGAATTGTATCTGCCCAAGCCTCCAGTAGTATCCCTCTGTAGTAGTATACTGTCCTCTTCAGTGTTAATTACTTTACACAGTTTAGTGTCATCTGCGAAAATTTATATTTTACTATGCAAGCCTTCTACAAGATCATTAATAAATATATTGAAGAGAATAGGCCCAATACTGACCCCTGAGGTACCCCACTAGTGACAGTGAAGCACTCTGAGTGTGTACCATTAATAACCACCCTCTGTTTTCTATCACTGAGCCAGTTACTTACCCACATACAGACATTTTCTCCCAGTCCGAGCATTCTCATATTATATACTAACCTTTTATGTGGTACAGTTTCAAATGCTTTGGAGAAGTCCAGATATACGACATCCATTGATTCGCCGCTGTCAAGTCTAGAACTTACCTCCTCATAGAAACTGATAAAATTTGTTTGGCATGACCGATCCCTCATGAAGCCATGCTGATATGGTGTTATTTGCTTATTTCCGTTGCGATGCTCTAAGATAGCATCTCTTAGAAAACCTTCAAACAGTTTACCCACAACAGATGTTAAACTTACCGGCCTATAGTTTCCAGGCTCTGTTTTTGGACCCTTTTTGAATATTGGCACCACATTTGCTATGCGCCAATCCTGTGGGGCATTCCCTGTCAGTATAGAGTCCGCAAATATTAGAAATAAGGGTCTGGCTATGACATTACTTAATTCCCTTAGGATACGGGGGTGTATGCCATCCGGTCCTGGCCATTTGTCTATTTAATCTTTTTAAGTCGCTGTTGTACTTCTTCCTGGGTCAGACAGTACACTTTTAATGGGGAATTTATTTTTACATTAAGCATTTAATCTGACAGTTTATTTTCCTCAGTGAATACATTGGAGGAAAAAATATTTAACAGCTTTGCTTTCTCCTCGTCGCTCTCTGCGACTCCCCCCTCATTACTCCTTAAAGGGCCGACACCTTCAGATTTATACTTTTTAATATTTATATAATTGAAGAACATTTTAGGGTTAGTTTTACCCTCTTTGGCAATTAATCTCTCAGTCTCTAGTTTGGCCGCTTTTATTTGTTTTTTACATGTTCTATTTTTCTCCTTATAGTTTTTCAGTGCTTCCGTGCTACCCTCCTGTTTTTGTGATTTATATGCTTTCTTTTTGTCATTTATTGCTTTCTTTACAGTTCTATTTATCCACATTGGAACCTCTCACAATGAGATTTTAGGATGCTTTTAAAGATATCCCATTTTGTGGCATTTTTTATTTTTGAGGACTTTGTCCCAGTTAGTTAGGCCTATGGCCTCTCTTAGTTGGCTAAATTTAGCTTTTTTGAAGTTTGGTATTTTTGTTCCTCCCTGTAGAAACGCTCTTTTGAATGATAATTGGAAGGTTATTAATTTATGGTCACTATTTCCCAGGTGTCCCCCAACCTGCACGTCTGTTGTTCTGTCAGGCTTATTGGTTAATACTAAGTCCAGTACGGCCGTCCCGCTAGTCAGGTCCTGAACCAGTTGGGGGAGGTAATTGTTTTTGGTTATTGCCAAGAACCTGTTTCCTTTATGAGATATACGAGTTTCAGTTTCCCAGTCTATATCTGGGTAGTTGAAGTCTCCCATAATAACCACCTCAATATGATTTGCCACCTTGTCTATCTCGTTTAGTAGTAGATTTTCTGTGGACTCTGGTAGATTAGGTGGTTTATAGTAAACTCCTATTAGTAATTTATTATTGTTTTTAGCTCCATGTATCTCTACCCACAGTGACTCCACATGTTCATGTCCCCCACTTATATATTCCCGGAGTGTGGGCTTTAGACAGGACTTTACATAAAAGCAGACCCCTTCCCCTCTCCGGTTTTGATGATCCTTTCTAAACAGTCTGTAACCTTGTACATTAACTGCCCAGTCATAGCTATCATCCAGCCATGTTTCCGTTATTCCCACTATGTCATAGTCCTCCTCACACATCACTAATTCCAGTTCCCCAGTTTTATTAGTCAGGCTTCTGGCATTAGTATACATACATTTGAGAGATTTATGTATATATTTTACCCTACACTTTTCCTTCTGAACTGTTCTAGTCCCTCCTTCCATTCCTCCCGCAGTCCCACTACATTGCCCCTGGTCTCTATCTGCACTATCTTCCCCTCCTGTAATGTAATTTCCCTCCCCCCAGTCCCTAGTTTAAACACTCCTTCAACCTTCTAGCCATCTTTCTCCCCAACACAGCTGCCCCTTCCCCATTGAGGTGCAGCCCGTCCGTACGATAGAGCCTGTAGCCGATAGAGAAGTCGGCCCAGTTCTCCAGGAACCCAAACCCCTCCTTCCTACACCAGTTCTTGAGCCACATGTTAATCTCCCTAATCTCCTGCTGCCTTTCTTGTGTGGCATGTGGTACAGGCAGTATTTCGGAAAATACTACTTTTGAGGTCCTTGCCCTAAGCTTTTGACCTGAATTCCTGAAATAATTTTTAACCTGTTAGGGACATATGACGTACCGGTACGGAATGATGTCCCGGTACTTAAGGACACATGATGTACCGGTACGTCATGTGTAGTTCCGATCACTGCCGCGTGGCGGGCGGTGATTGGAAATGGGTGCCTGCTCATATCATCAATTCAGACTTGCGGTTTGCGGCATTTACGGGAGTTGCGGCGGGTGGTTGGAGGTGCAATCGGGTCCCTGTGTGGCTGTAATGGGGACCCGATGGAATGGAAGGCAGCGCGATGCCTTACTTAGGCATCGGCGCTGCCTTCCGGTGATGAGCCTGTGAGATCCAGATCCCTGGATCTCACAGGCAGGAAGCTGTATGAGTAATACACACTGTATTACTCATACAGCCAATGCATTCCAATACAGAAGTATTGGAATGCATTGTAAAGGGGATCAGACCCCCAAAAGTTGAAATCCTGAAGTGGGACAAAAAAAAAATGGAAAAAAAAAGTGGAAAAAAAAAAAGTTTTCCCCCAAAAAATTTAAAGTTCCAAGTAAATAAAAAACAAAAACGTAATTTCCCCCAAATAAAGTAAAAAAAATTGGGAAAAAAAAGTAAAAAAAAAAAAGTATACATATTAGGTATCGCCGCGTCCGTATCGACCGGCTCAATAAACATGTCACATGACCTAACCCCTCAGATGAACACCGTAAAAAATAAAAAGTAAAAGCTGTGCTAAATAAACCATTTTTTTGTCACCTTACATCACAAAAAGTACAATAGCAAGCGATCAAAAAGGCGTATGCCCACTAAAATAGTACCAATCAAACCGTCACCTCATCCCGCATAAATTGAGCCCCTACCTAAGACAATCCCCCAAAAAATAAAAAAACTATGACTCAGAATATGAAGACACTAAAACATCTTTTTTTTTGTTTTTAAAAAGCTGTTATTGTGTAAAACTTACATAAATAAAAGAAGTATACATATTAGGTATTGCCACATCCGTAATAACCTGCTCTATAAAAATATCACATGATCTAACCCCTCAGATGAACACCGTAAAAAAAAAAACGGTGTAAAAAAAGCCATTTTTTGTCACCTTACATCACAAAAAGTGTAATAGCAAGCGATCAAAAAGCCATATGCACCCCAAAATAGGGCCAATCAAACCATTATCTCATTCCGCAAAAAATGAGACCCTACCTAAGATAATCTCCCAAAAACTGTAAAAACTATGGCTCCCAGAATATGGAGACACTAAAAAATTTTTTTTTTGTTTCAAAAATTATATTATTGTGTAAAACTAACATAAATAAAAAAAAAGTATACATCTTAGGTATCGCTGCGTCCGTAATAATCTGCTCTATAAAAATATCACATTACCTAACCTCTCACGTGAACACCGTAAAAAAAAACTGTGTAAAAAAAGCCATTTTTTGTCACCTTACATCACAAAAAATGTAATAGCAAGCGATCAAAAAGTCATACGCACCCCAAAATAGTGTCAATTAAACCGTCATATCATCCCACATAAATCATACCCTACCCAAGATAATCGCCCAAAAACTGAAAAATTTATGGCTCTCAGACTATGGAAACACTAAAACATGATTTTTTTGTTTCAAAAATGAAATCATTGTGTAAAACTTACATAAATAAAAAAAGTATACATATTAGGTATTGCCGCGTCTGTAATAACCTGCTCTCTAAAAATATCACATGACCTAACCCCTCAGATGAACACCATAAAATAAAAACGGTGTTAAAAAAGCCATTTTTTGTCACCTTACATCACGAAAAGTGAAATAGCAAGCGATCAAAAAGTCATACGCACCCCAAAATAGAGCCAATTAAACCGTCATATCATCCCGCAAAAATCATACCCTACCCAAGATAATCGCCCAAAAAACTATGACTCTCAGACTATGGAAACACTAAAACATGATTTTTTTTGTTTCAAAAATGAAATCATTGTGTAAAACTTACATAAATAAAAAATAGTATATATATTAGGTATCGCCGCGTCCATAATAACCTGCTCTATAAAAATATTACATGACCTAACCCCTCAAGTGAACACCGTAAAAAAAAAACGGTGTTAAAAAAGCAATTTTTTGTCACCTTACATCACAAAAGTGTCATAGCAACCGATCAAAAAGTCATATGCACCCCAAAATAGTGGCAATCAAACCGTCATCTCGTCCCGCAAAAAATGAGACCCTACCTAAGATAATCACCCAAAAACTGAAAAAACTATGGCTCTCAAACTATGGAGACACTAAAACATGATTTTTTTTGTTTCAAAAATGAAATCATTGTGTAAAACGTACATAAAAAAAAAATAGTATACATATTAGGTATTGCCGCGTCCATGACAACCTGTTCTATAGAATACCACATGATCTAACCTGTCAGATGAATGTTGTAAATAACAAATAAAAAAAAGGTGCCAAAACAGCTGTTTCTTGTTACCTTGCCTTACAAAAAGTGTAATATAGAGCAACCAAAAATCATATGTACCCTAAACTAGTACCAACAAAACTGCCACCCTATCCCGTAGTTTCTAAAATGGGGTGACTTTTTTGGAGTTTCTACTCTAGGAGTGCATCAGGGGGGCTTCAAATGGGACATGGTGTCAAAAAGCCAGTCCAGCAAAATCTGCCTTCCAAAAACCGTATGGCATTCCTTTCCTTCTGTGCCCTGCTGTGTGCCCGTCCAGCAGTTTACGACCACATATGCAGTGTTTATGTAAACTACAGAATCAGGGCCATAAATATTTAGTTTTGTTAACCCTTCCTTTGTAACTGGAAAAAAATTATTAAAATGGAAAATCTGCCAAAAAAGTGAAATTTTGAAATTGTATCTCTATTTTCCATTAATTTTTGTGGAACACCTAAAGGGTTAACAAAGTTTGTAAAATCAGTTTTGAATACCTTGAGTTTCTAGAATGGGGTCATTTTTGGGTGGCTTCTATTATGTAAGCCTCACAAAGTGACTTCAGACCTGAACTGGTCTTTAAAAAATGGGTTTTTGAAAATTTCTGAAAAATTTCAAGATTTGCTTCTAAACTTCTATGCCTTGTAACATCCCAAAAAATTAAATGCCATTCCCAAAATGATCCAAACATGAAGTAGACATAAGGGGAATGTTAAGTAATAACAATTTTTTTTTAGGTATTACTATGTATTATAGAAGTAGAGAAATTGAAACTTAAAAATTTGCAAATTTTTCCAGATTTTTGGTAAATTTTGTATTTTTGTATAAATAAAAATGAATTTATTTTTTTTACTCCATTTTACCAGTGTCATGAAGTACAATATGTGACGAAAAAACAGTCTCAGAATGGCCTGGATAAATCAAAGCGTTTTACAGTTCTCACCACATAAAGTGACACTGGTCAGATTTGCAAAAAATGGCCTGGTCCTTAAGGTAAAATATGGCCGTGTCCTTAAGGATTTAAGGACTCTCCACCTACCTCTAACTTTGTCATTGGTTCCGATATGGACCATGACCGCTGGATCTTCTCCAGCCCCTTCCAGTAATCTGTCAACCCGATCCGCGATGTGTCGAACTCTTGCGCCAGGAATACAGCACACTGTTCGGTGATCACGGTCTTTGTGACAGACTGCCCTTTCTGTTCCCCTAATAATGGAGTCTCCCACTACCAGCACCTGTCTGGCCTGCCCTGCTCTCCTGGTTCCCTGCTTACTGGAGCTGACATTCCCCTGACTGGCAGAGGAAGTGTCCGGCTGCAGCAGTGCCATCCATGGACTGACATCCCCCTCATCTGCCAAACGTGCAAACTTGTTGGGGTGTGTCAGATCAGGGCTAGCCTCCCTGGCACTCTTCCCTCTACCTCGCTTTCTAACTGTTACCCAGCTAGCTACCTCACTTTCCTCAGCCTCCTCTCTGTCACCCTCCCCCTCATCTACCCCAAAGAGTGCTTGCTCGGTTTGAAGCAAACTCTTTTTCAAATTTTCAATGCCTCTCAGTGTTGCAACTTGCCCGTTCAGAGACTCGATTTGCGATTCCAAACGGGTAATTTGCTCACATCTTGAACAAAGATATACACCCTCGAACGGCTGTTCCAGGACTGCATACATCATGCAAGATGTGCACTGGACTGCGTTGTCAATTGTGCAACACATACTAAATGGGGATTACACCACAAAAGCAAAAAATACAATATAATGTAGTAATAAGAAACTGGCTAATTGCAGTCCCCCACTGAAGTCACTTAATCTTAGATCACACACTTACACAACCACACACTTAATCAACCACGCGTCGTGGTCAAACTCGCGTTATATATCTCCTTATATTAATATAAATGAATCTCACTACAACAGCCTGGTTTGTTTTCCCTCTGGATAAAAAAATAAAATCTGAGATATATAATGCTAAAATAACTTCTGCTTGAAATTCCTCCTCCACAAAAATAAGGCTATAGGATTTCAGAATGACAGACACAAATTAATCAGTTGTAGGTCTGCCACCTTACTGGTAAGCCACTAGTCTAGCTGGCATTACCAGCAGGAGGTCAGTGATGGTATTTTATTTTCACTGGCAACTAGAAGTGCCAGTAATTCCCTTTGCTATTAACAGCTATGTCTCAGGTTGTAAAGCACCTAGAGATATGAAGCAGAATTTAGCTAAGCCAGGCTAAGAATCTAAGCTTTAAAACAAGTCCAGGATTGCAGTGCTAGCTTCATACAACCAACATATTACTCTTAGATATTGGGTCGAGATCTGCAAGTAATTACTTTCTTTCCTGACCTGATTTCTAAGAGTTATGTTTCAGACTATATGTCAAGAGCAGTCTAGTCTTTTTATCTTTAAACAAGACCTAACTCATATCTCTAGGTGCTACAAAGCCTGAGATATTCCAGATTGAAACAGCTCCACCCTCAGCCAGCAAGCATGCAGAAGGAGTGGGGGGCCAATAAGCACATGCTGACAGGCTGCAGGAACAAAAGGAGAGGTATAGATCCACCTGTCCCTGTGTTTCTGTACATGACCCCAGGGAGGGATTCATTCACATCTCAATGAGGAGCCTCTGTTGCAAATTGCTTCAGAAATAGAGGACAAAATAGCACAGCATGCTACGCTGTTTTTGTCAGGTAAAATATTGGGTTATCTCATGGAAACCAATTCCCTTTATAGTCAATGGGATCCGTCAGGTGATGTTGCTTACACTATTTTCATTATTTTGCTGCTATAATGGAGCAGAACAATGGAAATTAAAATGGTAGTCTGAATAGTTTACATTGGTCTATTTCCTTAACCCCTTTCCAACTGCTGACAGTAAATTTATGTCAGCAACCGTACATTTAAAAATGGCGCCCGCATGCGCGTGCAGCAGCCACCATGGCCGCCAGGTGTCTGCTACTATAGTCCATGATCAAAGTTAATGGGGGTCACCGACATTTAACCCTTCAGATGCCATGGTGAAATGAGCCATATGCCATATAGCAAATGGCAAAACGGAAAAAAGTCTAAATGGCTTATTTGCCATTTTTTTGTCGATTCACCTCCGACAAAATTTTTTATTTAAAATGATCAAAAATTCACACCCCAAAATGGTATTATTGAAAAGTACAGATAGCCGTGACATAGCTCTGTACACATAACTTCAAAAAAGTTAGTGGGCTCAGAATATAGCTATGAAAAGAAAAAAAAAAAACATTTTAAAGTTTTTTTTTCTTTCCAGTATTACAGCGCAAGAAAAACAACACATATTGCGCATTGCCATAATCGTACTGACCTGGAGAATAAAAGTAACTGGTCAATTTTAGCGCATAGGAAATGGGCTAAAAAGAAACCCATAAAACTGTTGCAGAATGGTGTTTTTGTTTTCTAATTCCACCCAATTTGTAATTTTTTTCCTGCTTCCCACTACATTTTATGAAACCTTCTATGGTGCCATTAGAAGTACATCTTGTCCCACAAAAAAAATAGCCCTCATACAGCTATGCAAATGAAAAAAAGTTATGGCTTTGAGAAGGCTGGGAGTAAAAAAAAAAAGCGGAAATTTTTTTAAAATGTCCTGGTCATTAAAGGGTTAATAATGGGGGAAAAAAAATTATAACCATTGATTTCACTGGTGTAATATTAGCACAAGTTATGCTCGGTTTCACTGTGTTCCCTCATGTTTCCATTAATTTTGATGGAAGAAAAACTACTGACTGCTGGATAATGGAAACATGATGAAAAAGTGCTTTCCATTTTATTTTTAACTTTGAAGTCAATGAATGACGGACAAATATAGAAGCTGTTCAAGTCTGTAGCCAATATTCAGTGCGTTTATACAGTTTATTTTTTTCTGTTTTTATGATGCAACAGAACAAGGGAAAAGTCAACAGACACGTGAACTCAGCCTAATCAATCCCCCACATAAATCAGAAATCTCACTTGTTCTCTGATTGTTACATATGAAAGCCTTCTTTTTTTCCAGAAAAGAAGTGAGAAGAGAATCACTTGTCCATCTAATCCCCCCTTTGCACCTAATTAGGCCATTTTATTGATGCCACACAACCCTGACGTTTACCAGCATTTGGATCACAGCGTCATATTAGTTGCACCAAATAAACAATAGTAAAGTTTCCAGTTTGCTCTGTTCCTATCCAGACTATACTGGATGCTCAGTGTAAAGCATGTAGGCAACTTCTCTAGCAATACCCATTACAAGCTACATTAATAAAAATAACGATTATCACTGGCAAAGAATAATATGCTTGTGACAGATGTAAAAGTTTTTCAAAAAGATATTTTCACTTATTGACTGTTGATTTAAAGGATCGTTGTCATTTAGTTTTGAAAAAAAAAAACAGGGCAAACTGGGCTCCTGCATAAAACTGCATGCTTCAGGAGCAGCACTGAAATAGGTGTATGGTATTTTTTTCTGCCGTCCATTTTTTTTTGCTTCTAAGTAACAGTGGCTTTAAATGCAAATGTTCACACATTCTGCCTTTGCATTTCTTTTTGGCCGTATGTTTTATTAAAAATTACATGAAAAACTACTGTATTTTCCGGCGTATAAGACGACTGGTCGCATAAGACGACCCACAACTTTTCCATTTAAAATATAGGGTTTGGGCTATACGGTACTCACCGTATAAGACTACCCCTGCCTGCCCAGCCCTCCCTGTCTCCAAGACGATCTTCTCCAGTCCAGGGAACTAACCATGGCAGCCAGGGCTTCATCCACAGATCTCCCCCCATAACAGTGTCCCCAATACACCGGCCCCGCCACAGCAGTATAATATCTAAAGACTTTTCCTTAACCGGCAGTAACTTGAACTTTATATCAGCGCTATGATCTTTACTTTATTTTTGTGTTTGACACACTGTGATTTTTTGGTGTAATAGAGTATTGAATGAGTTAACACTGTGTTCCTCTATGTGATGCGGTGGGGGGAGTAGCCTGACCTGATCTTTATAGGTCAGTCACTCACCTCCACAGCATGAAAGGCATGATGAAGCGCTCCTAGCGTGAAACAGCTGTAGCCGTACCTCCATTTGACCTATGTGCACAGACCTGCCTGTACCCTATTTTATAGAAGCCTAATAAACTGGACGTTTTATCTTGGAATTGGTGAGTGCCGCTGTCTCCTTTGCATCTCTCCTCTGAATACGCTATGATCTTTATTACCTTACAATGAAGCTCCGGCAACAGGCATTGTGGGCGGCGTCGTAACGTCACTCACTCACTCACGTGATGCGCCTGCTCCATTCATAAACTGAGCAGAACATGCGCATCACATGTGTGAGTGACGTTACGCCGCCGCCCACTCTGCCTGTTACCGGAGCTTCATTGTAAGGTAATAAAGATCACAGCACTAATTTAAAGTTCAAGTTACTGCCGGAATAGTCTTAAGATATTATTCTGCTGTGAGTGGCTGATACATCGCTGCGCTGTGAAGCTGTAGCAGCCCTACAGTGAATAAATTAAGAGAGAGGCGGTGTTGAGATCCAGGATTCGGGGCGCGGCAGCACAGGGGGGGAGGAAGGGACAGGCAAACGTCCCCGTGAAAACTCAGATCCGATGGTATATTCTAACCCCCAGGCAAGCGTCCCCGTCACCGTGGGAACACCTTGGGGGTTAGAATATACCATCGGATCTGAGTTATCACGATCTCACTGAGATCATGAAAACTCAGATCCGATGGTATATTCTAACCCCCAGACAAGCATCCTCGTCACCATGGGAATGCCTGGGGGTTAGAATGTACCATCGGATCTGAGTTTATACCTTATACCCGGCGTATAAGACGACCCCCGACTTTTGAAAAGGATTTCTAGTGTTAGAAAGTTGTCTTATATGCCGGAAAATACGGTAGCTTATTTAAAAAAAGATCAAACCATTTGTCTCAAATAAAACCCTGTGTAAACTTTGCTGGTATTTTTTGTCTGGAACGGTGGCAACTATAGTCACCTATAGTCCCTGCCAGGAGAATTTCTCTTTCATCTTTATATCCGTCATGTAGATTACCCTTTCCACAATAGTATCACTTCTTTAATGTCTTCCATGCAAGTTTTACAAGATAAAAGTGGATGAGACCAACAGGATATATTGGTTCAGAGTGTGTGATCATTTTATGATAAGGAGTAAAAAATCAAAATTGGGGCACTATATCTTAAAAGACACTACTGTTGGGAAACTAGAATTAAAAAGACCACTATTGGGGGATGGGCACAATTTAAAGGGAACCTGTCACCAGTTTTATGGTGCCCTAACTAAGGGCAACATAAATAAGGGACTGATTCTCTTAGCAAAATGTTGGCTCACTTTCTTTAATTGACCCAGTCAATCTGTCAACATCTTGTATTGAAAAGCTCCAGCTGATAATGGTGAGTCCTGAATATTCATGAGCTCCTGACTCTCCCCGCATACCTGCTGCTGATTGACAGTTATTTTCCATATGAATCAGCAGCAGGTGGGCAGGGGAGTGGCTATAGCTCTGAATAAAAAAAACGCTGGACTCACTGACATCACGCTGGACTCAAATTAGCTCATTAGCATACAGCATGTGACATCTTTGTGTGTATATTATGAGGTAACCATCTGTCACACCAGTAAGTGAATACATCTAAGGCACTTTTTAGTAGTTAATGATTGTATATAATTTGTTAGATTATAATCAAATATCCACATGACAGGTTCCCTTTAAAAGAAGCCACCACTGGGGGAAGGCACAATATTAAAAAGAGACCACTACTGGTGTGGCACTATATAAAAAAAGGCCACTGCTGGGGGAAGGGCACTATATTAAAATAGGCCACTACTGGGGGGGGCACTATATTAAAATAGGCCACTACTGGGGGGCAATATATGTAAATATCCACTACTGGGGAGCAGTATATTTAAAGAGGCAACTACTTGGCGGCATTTTACATAAATAGGGCACTACTGAGGGGATGATATATGGACATAGGGCACTACTGGGGGGGCATTATATCTACTTAGGCCTAAACAAGGATGATTACCAAGTAAGGGCATAAAAGGAGGCATTAATCCTAAATAGGTGTGTTCATTTATGCAGAAGGAAGTTGTGGTCAGGAGACATCATCATGGTGATCTGTGCAGGACTGAGAAAAAAGGAAAGAGAATTACTCCAGCCAGAGGAGACATCACTTGTAAATCACTGCGTGGGGTCTTAAATAAATGACTGGGTCATGGTGTAGCAGTGTAGAGGTATTTCTTGGCCTTTATAAAATGTTATTATTGGCCATGTTGGCCATATATTCTGTAATATGTACTTTATTGTACGTGATTAACCTATGGGGGATTCTTCAGAATAGCTACAAATAATCAAGCATTATTGGACTTTTACTCCTCCATTATTGAAGAAGAAGCCTAAGCTGTCTGGCTGTGCCTTCTGAAATGCCGAAAAAGGGGAAAACACCACTTAAACCTGACTGGGACACGTCGATCCAACATGGCGCTGGAGGAAAGGGGTCGGATTGCTGCCCACTCAACCTCTGATATTGCAGATATCTGTTCAAAAGAAGAGCGACTAGACCCAGTTCCCTGGGCCTCATCCCTACCATAGCTTTCAAGGCAGCCCCATGCGAGCATCTCTGAAGCTGCTGACATGGAGCCTACCTTGAAGAATGTAATGGTGGCCATCACAAGCTATATCTCGACACTCAAAATTTTGAATATCCAAGTGGGTAGCCTGAAAGAAGATCTATCTGTCACGAACCAGCTGGTGTGAGCCCACTGTGCCACGTGTCCTACCTACTCTAAAGACGTTGTCTAAGTGAACCACTCAATCTTCACAGTACCCCTGATGATGGGGATAGACTTTCCCGAGGGGAACACCAGGTCGCTACCTCTTGAGGAGGATAGTCACACGAGGCAGCTGGTTCAGGCAGACCAGGAGGTACCTGAGAAAGGTACCAGAGGTACAGGCGTTGTCAGCAGGCTGAGTCGTAACCAGGAGCAACAGTGCAGGACCATAGGATGAGGCAGAGGCGAAGTCAGACAGGCAACAGGTGAGGGCAGGTGGCACAGGTACAGGTCAAGCAATCCGGGTCAGCAACAGGGGAGTCAAGGCAAGCAGGCAGGGATCTAACAGGTAGCAGAGTCCAGGAATACAGGTACGAGTCAGGAACACAGGAACACAAGAGGAACGCAGGAACCTTAGCAGGACACAAGGACCTTGACACTGAGGCATCTGGGAAGGGGGCTGAGCAACATATAAGTGCAGGAGGGCTAGGATTGGTCAGCGAGGTCACATGACCTAACTCATAAAGCACAGGGAGTGACGCGCGCCGGCCCTTATGGAAGTTCTGCAGTAAACAAGCAGCAAGCATGCTGTGGCCAGGGCTGAGCGGAAACTGTGGAGCGGATCCCAGAACAACAGTACCTATACAGATAGAGCCCAGGACTGCAGCGGTGAATGGGAAGCACTGGCTGAACACGGGGCCTGGGACCGCGGCAGTAAGCAGGGGAACAGAAGCGCACAGCAGCCACTGTTACACTATCTATAATACGTAAGGATCTACATAAGGTGGCAGAACGCACCACTGAGGTGGAACTGAGTGTATCAGGGCTGGAAGAGGAGGTTAGGCCTCTTAAGATGGCATCTAAAGTTGTGGTGCGGGACATACAGTGGATATAAAAAGTCTAGACATCCCTGTTAAAATGTCAGGTTTCTGTGATGTAAAAAAATGAGACAAATATAAATCATTTCAGAACTTTTTCCACCTTTAATGTGACCTATAAACTGTACAACTCAATTGAAAAACAAACTGAAATCTTTTAGGTAGAGGGAAGAAAAAATATAAAAATAAAATAATATGGTTGCATAAGTGTGCACACCCTTAAACTAATACTTTGTTGAAGCACCTTTTGATTTTATTACAGCACTCAGTCTTTTTGGGTATGAGTCTATCAGCATGGCACATTTTGACTTGGCAAGATTTGCCCACTCTTCTTTGCATAAAACACTCCAAATCTGTCAGATTGCGAGGGCATCTCCTGTGCACAGCCCTCTTCAGATCACCCCACAGATTTTCAATCAGATTCAGGTCTGGGCTCTGGCTGGGCCATTCCAAAACTTTAATCTTCTTCTGGTGAAGCCATTCCTTTGTTGATTTGGATGTATGCTTTGGGTCGTTGTCATGCTGAAAGATGAAGTTCCTCTTCATGTTCAGCTTTCTAGCAGAAGCCTGAAGGTTTTGTGCCAATATTGACTGGTATTTGGAACTGTTCATAATTCCCTGTAGCTTAACTAAGGCCCCAGTTCCAGCTGAAGAAAAACAGCTCCAAAGCATGATGCCACCACCATGCTTCACTGTGGGTATGGTGTTCTTTTGGTGATGTGTAGAGTTGACCGAACACCTGGATGTTCGGGTTCGAGAAGTTCGGCCGAACTTCCCGGAAATGTTCGGGTTCGGGATCCGAACCCGATCCGAACTTCGTCCCGAACCCGAACCCCATTGAAGTCAATGGGGACCCGAACTTTTCGGCACTAAAAAGGCTGTAAAACAGCCCAGGAAAGAGCTAGAGGGCTGCAAAAGGCAGCAACATGTAGGTAAATCCCCTGCAAACAAATGTGGATAGGGAAATGAATTAAAATAAAAATTTAAAAAAATAAAAATGAACCAATATCAATTGGACAGAGGTCCCATAGCAGAGAATCTGGCTTCACGTCAGCAGAGAATCAGTCTCTTCATGCCATAGCAAAGAATCTGGCTTCATGTCAGCAGAGAATCAGTCTCTTCATGCCATAGCAGAGAATCTGGCTTCATGTCAGCGCAGAATCAGTCTTCATGTCATAGCAGAGAATCAGGCTTCACGTCACCCACCACTGGAACAGGCCACTGTCACACATTTAGGCCCAGGCACCCAGGCAGAGGAGAGAGGTCCCGTAACAGAGAATCTGGCCTTATGTCAGCGCAGAATCTGTATTCATGTCATAGCAGAGAATCAGGCATCACGTCACCCACCACTGGAACAGGCCACTGTCACACATTTAGGCCCAGGCACCCAGGCAGAGGAGAGATGTCACGGGGTTCCGAAGGTGCGCTCGGTCCCCCATTGCCTGCAGAACTGTTGCTTAGCTTTTGGAGTGAGGTTCTGTGTTTGACCTCATTCCCAGGGCGGCTTCACTAGCTGGGTGGCTCCCTGCTCCTAGTCTGCCTTGAGCGCCGAGCTGATCACTCGGTGCTCGACTGGTTGGTCTGTCGGTCATGTGACACTGGCCACGTCACATGACCCTCACTCCCCACTATAAATACAGGCAGCCTGCTGGCTACAGGTTGCCTGTTAATTTCTAGGTTCCTGGCTGTTTGTTGGACTGCTGAATACTTACCTGATCCTGTTCCTGACCATCCTTTTGCCCTCTCCTCCTGTACTGCGCTTCCGTCCTGGTATTGTGACCTCGGCTCCCACCTGACTACTCTCTTAGGACTCCGCTTGTACTTCTCTGCTCTCCTGGTATTTATGACCCCGGCTTCTCCTGACAATTCTCTGCTTGCTCCATTTGTACTTTGCAGCTTTCCTGGTATTGACTCGGTCCGTTCACGTCCTGTTGTTTGTCTGTCTGTCATCCCTGCACTTACTCCAAGTTAGGGATTGCCGTCCAGTTGTCCCCTGTCATTAGGACTCGCGAGGCAAGTAGGCAGGGCCACGGGTAAGGGTGGAGCGCAGTGGTCACTTCCCTCCCCCCTGTGTGTGTGTGTACGCGACCTTTACAAGAGAGGTCCCGTAACAGAGAATCTGGCCTTATGTCAGCGCAGAATCTGTATTCATGTCATAGCAGAGAATCAGGCTTCACGTCACACACCACTGGAACAGGCCACTGTCACACATTTAGGCCCAGGCACCCAGGCAGAGGAGAGAGGTCCCGTAACAGAGAATCTGGCCTTATGTCAGCGCAGAATCTGTCTTCATGTCATAGCAGAGAATCAGGCTTCACGTCACCCACCACTGGAACAGGCCACTGTCACACATTTAGGCCCAGGCACCCAGGCAGAGGAGAGAGGTCCTGTAACAGAGAATCTGGCCTTATGTCAGCGCAGAATCTGTATTCATGTCATAGCAGAGAATCAGGCTTCACGTCACCCACCACTGGAACAGGCCACTGTCACACATTTAGGCCCCGGCACCCAGACAGAGGAGAGCGGTCCCGTAACAGAGAATCTGGCCTTATGTCAGCGCAGAATCTGTCTTCATGTCATAGCAGAGAATCAGGCTTCACGTCACCCACCACTGGAACAGGCCACTGTCACACATTTAGGCCCAGGCACCCAGGCAGAGGAGAGAGGTCCCGTAACAGAGAATCTGGCCTTATGTCAGCGCAGAATCTGTATTCATGTCATAGCAGAGAATCAGGCTTCACGTCACCCACCACTGGAACAGGCCACTGTCACACATTTAGGCCCAGGCACCCAGGCAGAGGAGAGAGGTCCCGTAACAGAGAATCTGGCCTTATGTCAGCGCAGAATCTGTATTCATGTCATAGCAGAGAATCAGGCTTCACGTCACCCACCACTGGAACAGGCCACTGTCATACATTTAGGCCCAGGCACCCAGGCAGAGGAGAGAGGTCCCGTAACAGAGAATCTGGCCTTATGTCAGCGCAGAATCTGTATTCATGTCATAGCAGAGAATCAGGCTTCACGTCACCCACCACTGGAACAGGCCTTGTCACACATTTAGGCCCAGGCACCCAGGCAGAGGAGAGAGGTCCCGTAACAGAGAATCTGGCCTTATGTCAGCGCAGAATCTGTATTCATGTCATAGCAGAGAATCAGGCTTCACGTCACCCACCACTGGAACAGGCCACTGTCACATATTTAGGCCCAGGCACCCAGGCAGAGGAGAGAGGTCGCGTAACAGAGAATCTGGCTTCATGTCAGCACAGAATAAGTCTTCATGTCATAGCAGAGAATCAGGCTTCACGTCACCCACCACTGGAACAGGCCACTGTCACACATTTAGGCCCCGGCACCCAGACAGAGGAGAGGTTCATTCAACTTTGGGTTGCCCCGCAATATAATGGTAAAATGAAATTAAAAATAGTATTGAATGAGGAAGTGCCCTGGAGTAGAATAATATATTGTTAAGGGGAGGTAGTTAATATCTAATCTGCACAAGGGATGGACAGGTCCTGCGGGATCCATGCCTGGTTCATTTTTATGAACGTCAGCTTGTCCACATTGGCTGTAGACAGGCGGCTGCGTTTGTCTGTAATGACGCCCCCTGCTGTGCTGAATACACGTTCAGACAAAACGCTGGCCGCCGGGCAGGCCAGCACCTCCAAGGCATAAAAGGCTAGCTCTGGCCACGTGGACAATTTGGAGACCCAGAAGTTGAATGGGGCCGAACCATCAGTCAGTACGTGGAGGGGTGTGCACAAGTACTGTTCCACCATGTTAGTGAAATGTTGCCTCCTGCTAACATGTTCCGTATCAGGTGGTGGTGCAGTTAGCTGTGGCGTGGTGACAAAACTTTTCCACATCTCTGCCATGCTAACCCTGCCCTCAGAGGAGCTGGCCGTGACACAGCTGCGTTGGCGACCTCTTGCTCCTCCTCTGCCTTCGCCTTGGGCTTCCACTGGTTCCCCTGTGACATTTGGGAATGCTCTCAGTAGCGCGTCTACCAACGTGCGCTTGTACTCGCGCATCTTCCTATCACGCTCCAGTGTAGGAAGTAAGGTGGGCACATTGTCTTTGTACCGTGGATCCAGCAGGGTGGCAACCCAGTATTCCGCACACGTTAAAATGTGGGCAACTCTGCTGTCGTTGCGCAGGCACTGCAGCATGTAGTCGCTCATGTGTGCCAGGCTGCCCAGAGGTAAGGACAAGCTGTCCTCTGTGGGAGGCGTATCGTCATCGTCCTGTGTTTCCCCCCAGCCATGCACCAGTGATGGGCCCGAGCTGCTTTGGGTGCCACCCCGCTGTGAACATGCTTCATCCTCATCCTCCTCCACCTCCTCCTCATCCTCGTCCTCCTCGTCCTCCAGTAGTGGGCCCTGTCTGGCCACATTTGTACCTGGCCTCTGGTGTTGCAAAAAACCTTCCTCTGAGTCACTTTGAAGAGACTGGCCTGAAAGTGCTAAAAATGACCCCTCTTCCTCCTCTTCTTCCTGGGCCACCTCCTCTTCCATCATCGCACTAAGTGTTTTCTCAAGGAGACATAGAAGTGGTATTGTAACGCTGATAACGGCGTCATCGCCACTGGCCATGTTGGTGGAGTACTCGAAACAGTGCAACAGGGCACACAGGTCTCGCATGGAGGCCCAGTCATTGGTGGTGAAGTTGGGCTGATCCGCAGTGCGACTGACCCGTGCGTGCTGCAGCTGAAACTCCACTATGGCCTGCTGCTGCTCACACAGTCTGTCCAGCATATGCAAGGTGGAGTTCCACCTGGTGGGTACGTCGCATATGAGGCGGTGAGCGGGAAGGCCGAAGTTACGCTGTAGCGCAGACAGGCGAGCAGCGGCAGGGTGTGAAGCGCGAACAGAAGGCCCGCACTTTATGCAGCAGCTCTGACATGTCGGGGTAGTTGCGAATGAACTTCTGCACCACCAAATTCAGCACATGCGCCAAGCAAGGGATGTGCGTCAAACCGGCTAGTCCCAGAGCTGCAACGAGATTTCGCCCATTATCGCACACCACCAGGCCGGGCTTGAGGCTCACCGGCAGCAACCACTCGTCGGTCTGTTGTTCTATAACCCGCCACAACTCCTGTGCGGTGTGGGGCCTGTCCCCCAAACATATGAGTTTCAGAATGGCCTGCTGACGTTTACCCCGTGCTGTGCTGAAGTTGGTGGTGAAGGTGTGTGGCTGACTGGATGAGCAGGTGGAAGAAGAGGAGGAGGAAGCTGAGTAGGAGGAGGAGGAGACAGGAGGCAAAGAATGTTGCCCTGCGATCCTTGGCGGCGGAAGGACGTGCGCCAAACAGCTCTCCGCCTGGGGCCCAGCCGCCACTACATTTACCCAGTGTGCAGTTAGGGAGATATAGCGTCCCTGGCCGTGCTTACTGGTCCACGTATCTGTGGTTAGGTGGACCTTGCCACAGATGGCGTTGCGCAGTGCACACTTGATTTTATCGGACACTTGTTTGTGCAGGGAAGGCACGGCTCTCTTGGAGAAGTAGTGGCGGCTGGGAACAACATATTGTGGGACAGCAAGTGACATGAGCTGTTTGAAGCTGTGTGTGTCCACCAGCCTAAATGACAGCATTTCATAGGCCAGTAGTTTAGAAATGCTGGCATTCAGGGCCAGGGATCGAGGGTGGCTAGGTGGGAATTTACGCTTTCTCTCAAATGTTTGTGAGATGGAGAGCTGAACGCTGCCGTGTGACAGGGTTGAGATGCTTGGTGACGCAGGTGGTGGTGTTGGTGGTACATCCCATGTTTGCTGGGCGGCAGGTGCCAACGTTCCTCCAGAGGCGGAGGAAGAGGCCGAGGCGGCGGCAGCAGCAGAAGAGGCCGAGGCAGCAGCAGCAGAAGAGGTAGCAGGGGGAGCCTGAGTGACTTCTTTGTTTTTAAGGTGTTTACTCCACTGCAGTTCATGCTTTGCATGCAGGTGCCTGGTCATGCAGGTTGTGCTAAGGTTCAGAACGTTAATGCCTCGCTTCAGGCTCTGATGGCACAGCGTGCAAACCACTCGGGTCTTGTCGTCAGCACATTGTTTGAAGAAGTGCCATGCCAGGGAACTCCTTGAAGCTGCCTTTGGGGTGCTCGGTCCCAGATGGCGGCGGTCAGTAGCAGGCGGAGTCTCTTGGCGGCGGGTGTTCTGATTTTGCCCACTGCTCCCTCTTTTGCTACGCTGTTGGCTCGGTTTTACCACTGCCTCTTCCTCCGAACTGTGAAAGTCAGTGGCACGACCTTCATTCCATGTGGGGTCTAGGACCTCATCGTCCCCTGCATCGTCTTCCACCCAGTCTTGATCCCTGACCTCCTGTTCAGTCTGCACACTGCAGAAAGATGCAGCAGTTGGCACCTGAGTTTCGTCATCATCAGAGACGTGCTGAGGTGGTATTCTCATGTCCTCATCATCAGGAAAAATAAGTGGTTGTGCGTTAGTGCATTCTATCTCTTCCACCCCTGTGGAAGGGCTAGGTGGATGCCCTTGGGAAACCCTGGCAGCAGAGTCTTCAAACAGCATAAGAGACTGCTGCATAACTTGAGGCTCAGACAGTTTCCCTGATATGCATGGGGGTGATGTGACAGACCGATGGGCTTGGTTTTCATGCGCCATCTGTGCGCTTTCTGCAGAAGACTGGGTGGGAGATAATGTGAACGTGCTGGATCCACTGTCGGCCACCCAATTGACTAATGCCTGCACCTGCTCAGGCCTTACCATCCTTAGAACGGCATTGGGCCCCACCAAATATCGCTGTAAATTCTGCTGGCTACTGGGACCTGAGGTAGTTGGTTCACTAGGACGTGTGGCTGTGGCAGAACGGCCACGTCCTCTCCCAGCACCAGAGGGTCCACTAACACCACCACGACCATGTCCACGTCCGCGTCCCTTATTAGATGTTTTTCTCATTGTTCCCGTTCACCACAATTTTGAGAATGGCAAATTTGGGAATGGTTTTTCAACCCAGAAAAAAAAAGTGTGCTTTTACGGTCACTACAAATAACTTGACCAGCTAAAACAGTACAGATTTGGTTAAATAGAGATGTGAGGCCTGTTTTTTTTTGCGCTGTGTGACAGGTATAGGTTTAATCACAGATTTAGACTTCTATCAGCACGCTAGCGTGTGTCTTAGGTTTTTCTGAATGACACTATCAGTACCTTCAATGTAAGATATTCTTTTTGGGATAGATTTCAAGTAGGCCTCAAATACCAGAAACTAGTTATTTTGAGAATGGCAAATTTGGGAATGGTTTTTCAACCCAGAAAAAAAAGTGTGCTTTTACGGTCACTACAAATAACTTGACCAGCTAAAACAGTAAAGATTTGGTTAAATAGAGATGTGAGGCCTGGTTTTTTTTGCGCTGTGTGACAGGTATAGGTTTAATCACAGAATCAGACTTCTATCTGCACGCTAGCGTGTGTCTTAGGTTTTTCTGAATGACACTATAACTAGCTTCAATGTAAGATATTCTTTTTGGGATAGATTTCAAGTAGGCCTCAAATACCAGAAACTAGTTATTTTCAGAATGGCAAATTTGGGAATGGTTTTTCAACCCAGAAAAAAAAGTGTGCTTTTACGGTCACTACAAATAACTTGACCAGCTAAAACAGTACAGATTTGGTTAAATAGAGATGTGAGGCCTGTTTTTTTTTTGCGCTGTGTGACAGGTATAGGTTTAATCACAGAATCAGACTTCTATCTGCACGCTAGCGTGTGTCTTAGGTTTTTCTGAATGACACTATCACTAGCTTCAATGTAAGATATTCTTTTTGGGATAGATTTCAAGTAGGCCTCAAATACCAGAAACTAGTTATTTTGAGAATGGCAAATTTGGGAATGGTTTTTCAACCCAGAAAAAAAAGTGTGCTTTTACGGTCACTACAAATAACTTGACCAGCTAAAACAGTACAGATTTGGTTGAATAGAAATGTCAGGTCTATTTTTTAGGCGCTGGGTGACAGGCTCAACTTGCCCCTGATGTAATATATGGCCAAAAAATAACCACACTGTTGATGGTTAAATGCACTTGGGTGACACAGGCTCAGCCTGCACCAGATGTAGTATATGGCCAAAAAATAATCAGACTGTCGATGGTTAAATGCACTTCGGTGACACAGGCTCAGCCTGCAGCTGATGTAGTATATGGCCAAAAAATAACCAGACTGTTGATGGTTAAATGCACTTCGGTGACACAGGCTCAGCCTGCAGCTGATGTAGGATATAGCACAAAATAACCACACTATCGATGGTTAAATACACTTGGTGATAGCTTGTGCTGGCGCACCACAAGTCACAAAATGGCCGCCGATCACCCCAGAAAAAAAGTGATCTAAAAACGCTCTGGGCAGCCTCAAAAAAGTGAGCAAGTCAATAATAGCACTTCAATGATCCACAGCTGCAGATCGATCACAGGATGAAGTCTTTTGGAGGAGTTAATCTGCCTAATCTCGCCCTAACGTCGCAGCTGCAACCTCTCCCTATACTGATCATAGCAGAGTGACGTGCGGCGCTACGTGACTCCAGCTTAAATAGAGGCTGGGTCACATGCTGCACTGGCCAATCACAGCCATGCCAATAGTAGGCATGGCTGTGATGGCCTCTTGGGGCAAGTAGTATGACGCTTGTTGATTGGCTGCTTTGCAGCCTTTCAAAAAGCGCCAAGAAAGCGCCGAACACCGAACCCGAACCCGGACTTTTACGAAAATGTTCGGGTTCGGGTCCGTGTCACGGACAACCCAAAATTCGGTACGAACCCGAACTATACAGTTCGGGTTCGCTTATCCCTAGTGATGTGCAGTGTTGTTTTTGCGGCAAACATATCTTTTGGAATTATGGCCAAAAAGTTCAACCTTGGTTTTATCAGATCATAACACCTTTTCCCACATGCTTTTGGGAGACTTTAGATGTGTTTTTGCAAAATGTAGCCTGGCTTGGATGTTTTTCTTCGTCAGAAAAGGCTTTCTTCTTGCCACTCTACCACATAGCCCAGACATATAAAGAATACGGGAGATTGTTGTCACATGTACCACACAGCCAGTACTTGCCAGATATTCCTGCAGCTCCTTGGTAGTTTTCTTCTCGTCTTTTCATCAATTTTGGAGGGACGTCCAGTTCTTGGTAATGTCACTGTTGTGCCATATTTTCGCCACTTGATGATGTCTGTCTTCACTGTGTTCCATGGTATATCTAATGCGTTGGAAATTCTTTTGTACCCTTCTCCTGACTGATACCTTTTAACAATGAGATCCTTCTGATGCTTTGGAAGCTCTCTGTGGACCATGGCTTTTGCTGTGGGAGCTGAACTTTATTTGGGGTTAATCAGAGGCACTTTAAATGATGGCAGGTGTATGCTGACTCCTATTTAACATGATTTTGAATGTGATTGCTTAATTCTGAATACAGCTACATCCCCAGTTATAAGAGGGTGTGCACACTGATGCAACCACCTTATTTTAGTTTTTTTTGTTTTCTTCCCTCCACCTAAAAGATTTCAGTTCTTTTTTCAATTGAGTGGTACAGTTTATAGGTCACATTAAAGGTGGAAAAAGTTCGGAAATGATTTATCTTTGTCTCATTTTTTTACAGCACAGAAACCTGACATTTTAACAGGGGTGTGTAGACTTTTTATATCCATTGTAGCTGCACTGCTTGCTAAAACAGACAACCTTAAAAACAGGTCTCTTCTAAATAATGTCAGAAATGTTGGAATTCTGGAAAAAGTGGAAGGCACGAACACTACTGACTTTATTGAAAAATGGATTGCTCAGAAGTTTCAAGACAGGGGCCTATCGTCAGTATATGCTGTAAAAAAAAAGCTCATCAGGTGCCCACTAGACCTCTGCTGCCAGGTCATCCACCGATACCGATACTAGACAAAATCCTGCATTATAAAGATAGATATGTTATTTTGAGACAAGCTAGAAACTACGAAGAGCTCCCAGTTATTGGAATTAAGATATCTATATTCCTGGACTACTCAAATTAGGTTCAGAAAATTTCATTTTCATATTAAGACACATCTTCAGGATTTACAGGTGCAATACTCCATGATGTTCCCGGCTAGGCTGAAAGTGGTGGCCCTACAGTCCACACATTTTTTTTTGTAGATCTGGAATCAGCGCTGCATTGTTGGACAAAAAGGAACGCCAACTTTAGGATTAAGTGCACAGACCTGAAAGACTGTGTCGGTTAACTAAAGTTTGTGTTCCTCTGGAGAACAGTTTGTTCTGTTTTCTGTCTGCGCTGTGCTCTTGCAGTCATCTTTACAGGACGGCCACTTCTAGGGAGAGTAGCAGCAGTGCTGAACTTTCTCCATTTATAGACAATTTGTCTTACCATGGACTGATGAACAGCAAGGCTTTTGGAGATGCTTTTATAACCCTTTCCAGCTTAATGCAAGTCAACAATTCTTAATCGTAGGTCTTATGAGAGCTCTTTTGTGCGAGGCATCATTCACATCAGGAAATGCTTCTTGTGAAAAGCAAACCCAAAACTGGTGTGTGTTTTTTATAGGGCAGGACAGCTGTAACCAACACCTCCAATCTCATCTCATTGATTGGACTCCAGTTGGCTGACACCTCACTCTAATTAGCTCTTGGAGATGTCATTAGTCTAGGGGTTCACATACTTTTTCCACCTGCACTGTGAACGTTTACATGGTGTGTTCAATATAAACATGGTAACATTTAATTCTTTGTGTGTTATTAGTTTAAGCAGACTGTGATTGTCTATTGTTGTGACTTAGATGAAGATCAGATCACATTTTATGACCAATTTGTGCAGAAATCCATATCATTCCAAAGGGTTCACATACTTTTTCTTGCAACTGTATATGAAGGCCTTGAGGTTGCTCTGGAGCCACTTAGGGCCTGAACCTCAAGGTTGTACTCCCTCTTGAAGCGGTCCCGGATCGATCGCCACTGAGTGGTAACCTTTTTAACTGTGGAAAAAAAGAATAAAAAAAAAGATTTAAGCATGCGGTTAGGTTAACAACAATATGAATGTGTTAAAAATATATATTTGTTTACTTACCACATTCCCTTTGAGCCGCAGCGGAGAGATCCCCCCAGGTGTCAACTAGTTGGGAAATTATCCTCCTCCAGAGATGCTGGGTCTGCTGATGGTCGGCATGTTGGCGGTCTGTGTGGTTACATAAAGCGGTACGCGCCTCCACCAGTTGGATGAGGAGTTCACTATCGATTTCAGGGACAACGAACCCCTCATCTTCCCTGGTGGAGTGTTTGGAACCCTCTAAGAAAAATAAAAAACAAATTTATTAAAAGTAAAAAATAAAAAAAAAATCCAAATGAAACTATGTTTTTGAAACTTACACGTCCACAACCGCCACGTGCTCTCCCACGAGCTCTGGAAGAAACTGGGGGATCCTGCCTGGCGGCTGTAGGCGAAGATTTCTAAGGGAAAAAAATAAAAATAAAAAAGTCAAACCACACATTTTGTTTTTAATACTTCTTGCTGCCTCTTGTCCCTGCTTTGTCCACCTCCCCTTGGTGACGATGCAGGCACAGCAGGTGAGCCAGCCACAGCCGATGTGCCCGATGTTGTTGATGAAGAATATGACTAGAATAAAAAACATACAGATTAATGCAAAGAATCATATAATATTCCCAACTCCAAAATTTTGTTGTTTACTTACAGGATGCTGAATGCTTTGGCACCTTCTGGGTGGGCCCCTACGGTCTGATTCTGTAGACATCTATACAAGACATAAACAGAACAAATGCACATTAATATTTAAAGGACCATTGACAGATATATATTTATTTCAATAACTTACTTTGGAGTAGATAGTTTTCTGCCCACCTCAGAATTTTCTTTAAATATGATTTTATTTTTTTTTCCAAAAATGCTTAAAAAAAAAAAGAAAAAATATTACCATAGTCATGTTGTGGGAGTTCTGCTAAATAAAATTAGTGTGGATGTGAGCAACAGCGACAGATGTAAGACATGTTGGCAGATGAGAGTCACGGCTAAAAAAGTGTGGCACGTCGGCTGGATGGGATAACAAGTGCCTTCAGCCACCGTCCAGTGCCATAAGCCCCCCAAGTGCAACCACCCCCCACAAGTGCCACCTGCCCCCACAAATGCCACCTGCCCCCCTCAAGTGCCACCTGCTCCCCACAAGAGCAATCTGCCCCCCACAAGTGCCCCCGCACAAGTGTCCCCTGCCCCCTACAAGTGCCACTTGCCCTTATCAGGTGCTATCTGCCCCCTTAAGTGCCATCTGCCCCCTCAAGTGCCATACTCCCCTCAAGTGCCATATGCCCTCCCAAGTGCCACCTGCCCCCCTCAAGTGCCACCTGCCCCCCTCAAGTGCCACCTGCCCCCCTCAAGTGCCATCCAGCCCCTCAAGTGCCATCCATCCTCCCAAGTGCCATCTGCCCCCCCAATTGCCACCAGTTCCCCAAATGCCACCTGCCCCTTCAAGTGCCATCCGCCCCCTCAAGTGCCACCAGCTCTTCAAATGCCACCTGCCCCCTTCAAGTGCCATCTGCCCCCTCAAGTGCCATCCACCCTCCAAGTGTCATCTGCCCCCTCAAGTACCACCAGCCCCCCTCAATTGCCATCCGCCCCCTCAATTTCCATCCGCCCCCCCAAGTGCCACCTGCCCCCCACAAGTGTCAACAACCCCCCTGTGAGAGAGAGAGACATGCAGATATAAAGATAATAATAAGGAAATAAAGGTAGATAGATTGATAGAATGACAGACAGACAGTAAAACTTCCCATACTTACCTGTTTGTTCGCAGAGACAGTTTGCCAAGCTGGCCGTTTCTTATGGCTGCTGTGGGAGGGGGCAATTCTTGAGCATGTTCAGTGTGCAAAAACGTTTTGATAAGGATCCGCTCAAATGGCGCTTAAACGGAGCCATTACAGACGGATCCATTCCCATTGACTTTCATTATGTCCTAGGTCAGATCCGTTTGGCTCCGCATCACCAACGCTGCAAGCTGTGTTTTGGTTTACGCCTCCAAAGCGGAATGAAGATGGAACGGAGGCAAACTGATGCATTCTGGGCGGATCCTTTTCCATTCAGAATTCATTAGGGCAAAAACTGATCCGTTTTGGACCGCTTGTGAGAGCCCTGAACGGATCTCACAAACGGAAAGCCGAAACGCCAGAAAGTAGACTAAAACTGTCTGAGGTCAGTTACACCATACTTGCTTGGACTGGACTGTGTTTTGTGTGCCAACAGCGTCCATCTATCCCAGGAGATGGTGATCCCATGAGCTAATCCCGAAACACTGCAGATATGGAGGAAGTTCGTTAAACAGCTGATCCAGGCTAACATTCAGCTCCAAAAGGCAAATGCAGATCTGCAGGAGACGAATGCTAACCAGCAAGAAACCAGTCGGTTGCTCATAGAGACTATACAAGCTGTTTTCAGAGAACAGCAATTGGTTAATAAAAGTCTGGAGGAGCAGATAAAGATGCTGGCTGAAAGGCCCCAAGTCCCAAGAAATCCATCTCTGCTGGTAGGAGAGTGCAAGCTTCCCTTCAAAAAATGACCATAGAGAATGATATGGAGACATACTGTACCTCACTATTTTTGAAAGAACCGCTGAAAGAGATAAACTTCCATCAGAACAGTGGGCAGACATCCTTGCTCCATTCCTCAGTGGAGAGCCGCAGAAAGCCTACTTTGATTTAAGTGAGCAGGATGTCAGACAATACCACAAACTGAAAGCAGAAATTCTCGCTCACTTAGATGTAACATCTGTGGTCAGAGCCCAGCGGGTGCACAACTGGACTGTACAACTGGATAAACCAGCGAGGTCGCAAATGTATGACCTTTTCCACCTGGCTAAAAAGTGGCTGCAGCCTGAGGCCTCTACAGCCGCTCAGGTTGTTGAAAGAGTGGTCCTGGACCGATTTCTTTATGCTCTTCCAGTTCGGCTACAACAATGTGTGGGACAAGCGAATCCCAGGGATGCGGATCAGCTCGTTGCCCTAGTGGAGCAGTATCTGAACACTGAGGAGTATCTCCAAGACCTCTCTCCTACTCGTCCGACCCCAAGGAGCCATAAGACTAATGATCTCGGTAAGACTGTTCCTAATATAAAAGGGGTGAAGGAGGGCCGTAAAGAAGGAACTGGGACAGACCTGTTAACCAGGCCTCTAAATCCAGTTAGCCCTAAACAGCCTTTGGCTGTCAAAACATAGTTTGCTGTCATTGTCAAGGACTGGGTCATGTGGCTGCCAATTTTCCTCTAGTTGATGAGCCTATGGAGTGTGACAGTGGGCGGAGAAAATCATTGTTTGCGAGACCCACTTACTCTGCCTTGCTGACATCAGATACAGAGCGACAAACTTGCAGCTTGGTGGTTGAAGGACACTCAGTTAAAGCTCTGTTGGACTCTGGTAGCCTAGTGACTCTTGTGCATACCAGCCTGGTGGACACTAGCAAGCTGCAAAAGAGACAGATTGGGGTCATCTGCATACATGGGGATACAAAAGACTACCCCACTGCTGTAGTCTTTTGAAACCCCATGCGGAAAAGTAACCCATGAAGTGTGGGTTGTAAACAGTCTGATGCATAATGTCATTGTGTGGTGTGATTTTCCTGTTTTGGCAAATGTGGAATATGCTTGAAAAGTAAAGATGTCTTTTCTGAGCTACCTGGTCGAACATATATAATCAAACATGATACCATAACCGAACCAGGAGTCAAAGTAAACCAAAAGCCTTATAGAATACCTGAAGCTAAGCGTAAAGCTATTTCCCAAGAAATCCAAACAATGCTTCAGTTAGTGGTTATAGAGGAGTCCCATAGTGACTGGTCTAGTCCTATTGTCTTGACTCCCAAACCAGATGGCACCATACGTTTCCGTAATGATTTCAGAAAACTGAATACTGTCTCAAAGTTTGATACTTATCCAATGCCTTGAGTGGATGAGCTAATTGATAGGCTTGGTAATGCCTTTTTTTTTTACCACTTTAGACCTTACAAATGGTTACTGGAAAGTACCATTGACTAATGAGGCCAAAGAAAAAACAGCTTTCAGTGTCCCTAATTGCCATTTTCAATATGTAGTCCTTCCCTTTGGTTTGCATGGAGCCCTAGACACATTCCAGAGGATGATGGACAAAATTTTAAGACCACATCATAAATACATAGCTGGCTATTTAGACGATGTGATAATCTATAGCCCGGATTGGGAAAGTCATCTACCCAGGGTGCAAGCCGTCCTAAATTCTATTAGTGAAGCGGGTTTGACAGCAAATAAAAAAAAATGTGCCATTGGGCAGGAAGAGGCAAAGTACATTGGGTACTCGATTGGTCGAGGTGTTATAAATCCTCAAATAAACAAAGTTGAAGCCATTCAGAGCTGGCCAAGGCCTTTAAACAAAAAACAAGTCAGGGCATTCCTGGATTTAACTGGTTATTACAGGCGTTTTATTGAAAAATTTGCCAGCATTTAACAGACCTTACAAAAGGAAAGGATTTAACCATGGTCAAATGGACCACGGAGGCAGAACAAGCTTTTCAGAACCTGAAGCAGGCTCTATGTGCCCGGCCAGTGTTAATTACACCAGATTATCAAAAAGAGTTTGTTGTGCAAACAGATGCCTCAGATGTTAACCCCTTAGTGACCAAGCCTGTTTGGGCCTTTATGACCAAGCGCTTTTCTTCCTTTTTTCATGGTCTCGTTCCAAGAGCTATAACTTTTAAATTTTTTCGTCTATATAGCTTTATGAGGGCTTGTTTTTTACGGGACGGCATTTTGGGGTACACATAACTTTCTGATTAACTTTTATTAACTCTTTCTGGGAGGGAGATGGGGAAAAATAGCAATACTGCCACTGCGTTTTTACATTATAAATTTTATGGCGTTCATTTTTCGGTACAAATAACATAATATCTTTATTCTCTGGGTCAGTACGATTACAGTGATACTAAATACTTATAATTTTGTTTACGTTTTACTACTTTTTTTGCAATAAAACCCCTTTGATTAACCAAAAAAATGATTTTGCATTGCCACTTCACAAGACCCATAACTTTTTTAATTTTTTTTATATGGAATTGTGTGAGGGCATGATTTTTGAAAGACGACTTGTATTTTTCATTGGTATGATTTTGGAGTAAATGCCGCTTTTTGATCGCTTGTTATTAAGTTTTTTTCGGTGGAAACTAAGAATAAATTCGAAATTCTGTCTTTTTTATTTTTTATTTTTTACGGCGTTCACCATAGGGGATAATTTATGTAATATTTATGTAGTCCCGGTCGTTATGGACGCGGAAATACAAAACATATGGGGGATATTTTCTTTTTGCAGTTTTTTTTATTGAAAAGCGTATTTTTTTAATGAAAAAAAAAGCATATTTTTTTATTTTATGGAATTTTTTTTTATTTAATAAATGTGTATTTTTTTTCTAATTTTTTTAATACTTAATAGTCCCACAAGGGGACTATAATATACAGTATTTTGATTGCTTTTAAAATGTAATGCATTATCTCTATAATGCATTGCATTTCAATAGCAATGCAATTCAAACATTGACCAGCAGGCTGCGCCAGAGAGGCACAGCCTGCTGGAGATAACTGAAGACAGGCTCGGGGTCCTGATCGGAAGCAAGGTAAGCTTCCCAACACATCAGCACCCCGCGATTGCATTTTCGGGGTGCTGATGGGAGACAGAGGGAGTCCGCTCCCTCTGTCACCACTTTACATGCAGCGGGCGCCATTGCGCCCGGCATGTAAAGGGTTAAACAGCCCGGATCGGCACTCTTGCTGTTAGATCAGGGCCCCGGCTCTCATGTGAGAGCCGGGTCCGTGCTCCCCGCTGCACGGGGGAGCCGTGCAGCGCTTAGACTTGGCCGCCGTAAAAACGCGGCGGCCCAGCCTAAGGCAAGTGAGGGGCAAGTGAGGGGTGGTGAAGAGCATCCTGTAGTTTACCTGAGCAAAAGATTGAATGAGCATGAGAAGAAATACTCCATTCTAGAAAAGGAGTGTTTAGCAATTAAGTGGGCGGTAGAAGCATTCATGTATTTTTTGATAGGGAGAACATTTAAACTGGTAACTGACCATGGCCCCCTCAAATGGATGTGCCAAAACCATGAGAAAAACAGACGAGTGACCCGATGGTTTATATCTTTACAAGACTATAGTTGTACAGTGGAACATAGACACGTGCATCAGCTTGGAAATGCCGATGCCTTCTCCAGGGTTTACTGTTGAAGAGCACAGTGTGTTCCTACCCCAAGGTCAAAACAAGCGGGGAGGATATGTTACACGACCAGGGGGGAAAGTGGAAGAAGGAGTCTACATTTCACCTAGGTTCCTGTCTTATACATTCTACACTTAACAAAAATATAAACGCAACACTTTCGGTTTTGCTCCCATTTTGCATGAGCTGCACTCAAAGATCTAAAACATTTTCTACATACACAAAAGACCCATTACTCTCAAATATTGTTCACAAATCTGTCTAAATCTGTCTAAATCTGTGTTAGTGAGTACTTCTCTTTTGCCGAGATAATCCATCCCACCCCATAGGTGTGGCATATAAAAGGTGCTGATTAGACAGCATGAATTTTGCACAGGTGTGCCTTAGACTGCCCACAATAAAAGAAAGGACACTCTGAAGTGTGCACAGTTTTGCCTTACTGGGGGGAGGTCAGAAAAACAGTCAGTCTCTGGTGTGGCCACCATTTGCCTCACACAGTGCAAGACATCTCCGTCGCATACAGTTGATCAGGATGTTGATTGTGGCCTGTGGAATGTTGGTCCACTCCTCTTCAATAGCTGTGCGAAGTTGCAGAATATTGGCAGGAACTGGAACACGCTGTTGTATATGCCGATCCAGAGCATCCCAATCATGCTCAATGGGTGACATGTCTGGTGAGTATGCTGGCCATGCAAAAACTGGGATGTTTTCAGCTTCCAGGAATTGTGTACAAATCCTTGCAATATGGGGCTGTGCATTATCATGCTGCAACATGAGTTGATGGTCATGGATAAATGGCACAACAATGGACCTTAGGATCTCGTCACGGTATCTCTGTGCATTCAAAATGTCATCAATAAAATGCACCTGTGTTCGTTGTCCATAACATACTCCTGCCCATACCATAACCCCACCGCCACCATGGACCACTCGATCCACAACGTTGACGTCAACAAACCGCTCACCCACACAACGCCACACACGCTGTCTGCCATCTGCTCTGAACAGTGAAAACCGGGACTGATCCGTGAACAGAACGTCTCTCCAACTTGCCAGCCGCCATCGAATGTGAGCATTTTTTCACTCAAGTCGGTTACAACGACGAACTGCAGTCAGGTCCAGACCCCGATGAGGACGACGAGCATGCACAGGAGCTTCCCTGAGATGGTTTCTGACAGTTTGTGCAGAAATTCTTTGGATATGCAAACCAATTGTTGCTGCAGCTGTCCGGGTGGCTGGTCTCAGATGATCATGGAGGTGAACATGTTGGATATGGAGGTCCTGGGCTGGTGTGGTTACACATGGTCTGTAGTTGTGAGGCCGGTTGGATGTACCTCCAAATTCTCTTAAATGCTTTTGGAGCTGGCTTATGGTAGAGAAATGAACATTCATTGCACGGGCAACAGCTCTGGTATACATTCCTGCAGTCAGCATGCCAATTGCCAATTGCCCTCAAACGTTGCGACATCTGTGGCATTGAGCTTTGTGATCAAACTGCACATTTCAGAGTGCCATTTTTTGTGGGCAGTCTAAGGCACACCTGTGCAATATTCATGCTGTCTAATCAGCACTGTCACGGGGTTCCGAAGGTGCACTCGGTCCCCCTTGCCCGCAGACCTGTTGCTTAGCTTTGGGAATGAGGATTTGTGCTTGACCTCATTCCCAGGGCGGCCTTGCTGGCTGGGTGGCTCCCTGCTCCTAGTCTGCCTTGAGCGCCGAGCTGATCACTCGGTGCGCGACTGGTTGGCCTGTCGGTCATGTGACGCTGGCCACGTCACATGACCCTCACTTCCCACTATAAATACAGGCAGCCTGCTGGCCACAGGTGGCCTGTTAATTTCTAGGTTCCTGGCTATTTGTTGGACTACTGAATACTTACCTGATCCTGTTCCCTGACGATCCTCTGCCTGCTCCTCCTGTACTGCGCATCCATCCTGGTATTGTGACCTCGGCTCCCACCTGACTACTCTCTTAGGACTCCTCTTGTACTTCGCTACTCTCCTGGTATTTGACCCCAGCTTCTCCTGACCATTCTTTGCTTAATCCGTTGTACTGCTTAGCTCTCTTGGTTCTGACCCGGTCCGTTCATGTTCCGTATTTTGTCTTGTCTGTCTTCCCTGCACATATCCTAAGTTAGGGACTGCCGTCCAGTTGTCCCCTGTCATCAGGACTCCTGAGGCAAGTAGGCAGGGCCAGGGGTGAGGGTGGAGCGCAGTGGTCACTACCCTTCCCCCTGTGTGTGTGTGGACGTGACCGTTACAAGCACCTTGATATGCCACACCTATGAGGTGGGATGGATTATCTCAGCAAAGGAGAAGTGCTCACTAACACAGATTTTGACAGATTTGTGAACAATATTTGAGAGTAATGGGTCTTTTGTGTATGTAGAAAATGTTTCAGATCTTTGAGTTCAGCTCATGCAAAATGGGAGCAAAACCAAAAGTGTTGCGTTTATATTTTTGTCTAGTGTAAATAGCAGCCAGGGAATTGAAACAGCAAGGGAAACTAGGTTTTCTGTTTGTAAGGGTTTTATCAAAAACCTGCTTAGAAGGGCCTGGCTGCTTGGAGCAGGGAGAATTGGGTGGGTCCTTGCTCCAATTAGCCACTCCAGGTATTCGTGGTAACTGTGGCTAATCACCTGAAAAGCTGGGTGTGCTATAAAAGGGCAGACAGCTCACTAGCTGAGGCCTCTGCTCCTGGGAAGCTCTGCTGTGAGTAAAAAGCAACCGTGCGTCTTGTTTATGGTGCTGGGTACAAGGCTCAGTTTCCTTTAGTTAGGAACTGCTTGATGTATAGAGGTAGCGGCCAGACGGCCAAGTATTTATTTTATTTTGTACTGTTTTGTTTAATACTTTTGTCTGCAAAAGCCAATAAAACTGGCTGAGGTCAGTTGCATCATACTTGCTTGGAATGGACTGTGTTTTGTGTCTATCCCAGGAGACGGTGATCCCGTAAGCTAATTCCGCTACACTATATATTAGACCACCTGTTGACATTCAGTTTCATGCACAGTAAGTCTATGTATAACATAACAGATAAAGTATGATTGGCGCATCAGGTGAACCGGATAAATGCGGTTATATATTAGACCGCCTGTTGACACTAAGTCTGACGCACAGTAAGTTTATGTATTTACAAAGCAGATTAAGAATAATTACCGCAGCAGTTGACCAAGATGACACTGAGCCTGCACTGTCCCTGTAGTCTCCCTATGCTCTCCCTACAGTGTATAAAAAATCTCCCTATGATCTCCCTGCACTGTCCCTATCCAATATTTTGCAATTACAGACTTTGTTAACCACTGTCCCTAGCACTTGTCACGTCTGTCCCTATGCTCAGCTCACAGTAAAATGGCAGAGACTGGGTTGGCTGAGGCTTTTATAGGGCTGTGACATAACAGAGGCTATCTGCTGTGTGATTGCATGCCATTATGGATCATACACGTTCCTGAACTTCTTACTTTCACTTTGTAACACGTGTAGCCGCCATTTTAGGAAAACAAAAATATTCATTACCACGAAGAGCGAGGAAATTCGGATTTGTTTCGAATCAAATTTTTCATTACATTGGGATTGAAGTCAATTTTTTTACTTCAATTCGCTCAACACTAGTACTTTGGTATAAACTTTCCCCTCGGTTATCTGACTTAAACCGTAATACATTATTATTCCAAATTCTGTACAAAGGTTAAAGCATGTTGTAAACTTCTTTCTGTAGTGGGCAGGACAAATCTCGTCAAGATGGTATTGATGCCTAAGCTCTTATATGTCCTACACATGCTCCAGTATAGTTGCCTTTTGATAGGCTTCACAAAATAAATACACTTTTCTGGGATCTAGCGTGGCTTAAAGGACGACTTAGAATAAAGCTTGAGACCTTGCAGTATCTTAAGGTGGCGGCAGGGCTGGCGCTCCCTAATCCGTGGTTGTATTACTTAGCGGCCCACTGTCAGAATTTTAGGGGATGGCTGGACCCAACGATCTCCGATATGACTATTCAAGTGCTTAGACACTGTTTGAGCTGTAAAGACTTAGTAACAATTCTAGAGGTAGATGGGCCAGGGTCCAATGGTGCATCAGATCCATTGTTGTGGTTGACGCGCATGGTATGGAGAAAGTTTAAACAACTGAAAGGAATCACTAGGATTACTGAATACGCTCCGATATAGAATAACCTTTCTTTATCAGAGTTTGCTTCATTGGCAGGTTTTGGGGAATGGAAGATGAGGGGGGTGTACAGGATGGGACATCTTTTGGATTCTGGGATCGTTGCTGTTTCCCTAGCCTTCAGGAAGAATATCATCTCCCTCACAGATGCTTCTATCAATATCTTCAACTACGTTACGCACACAAAGCCTTGATTAAGTAGGGGAGTGTAATGTGTCAAAGGGATGCAACCTTACATTTAATAGTCTCCAGTGCAGAGCGAAGAGGGGTCATATCAATGATATACCAGTTGTTTAATAAATTCCTGGAGTCCCATCCTTTAGTGTAAATGCACAAATGAGAATTTGCGCATTTAGACTACAGTGGAGCCAGCAGATTTGTTAAACATGGTCTGGAGTTATACAGCACTAGTTTCCTTATGGAGTGATGTGTTAAATATAATTAATAAGATATTTACAACTCAGATCCTGTTGCATCTCAAAATGTGAACATTGGGATATGTGACTAGCATAACTGGTGGGACATTGGTCCAAGTGGACATAAGCAGATTGTTATACGTGGCTAGGGAATTAATAGCACTTCACTGGATCCAGTCTGCTCTTTCGTCCATAGAGGAATTTAAAGGGCTTCTGTCACCCCACTAAACATTATTTTTTTTTTTTTTGGTTACTTATAATCCCTATACTGCGATTTATGCATACATACTGTAATTAATCATTTTGGTTCAGCAGATTCTGTTGAAAACGTACTTTTAAAATATGCAAATTACCTTGCTACCAGCAAGTAGGGCAGCTACTTGCTGGTAGCAGCCGCATCCTCCTATCCTAAAGACGCCCCCTCCGCATGTTGATTGACAGGGCCAGCGGACGGGATCTTTCTCTGGCTGGTCCTGTCTGCTATCAAGATCTCTCGCCTGCGCCGTAACGGTATTCAGTCGGCGCAGGCGCACTGAGAGGCGGACGCTCCTTCGGCCACTCCATCCTCAATGCGCCTGCACCGATGACGTCACATCTACATCTGGCGCAGGCGCATTGAGGAAGGAGCGGCCGAGCGAGCGTCCTCCTCTCAGTGCGCCTGCGTCGACTGAAGACATGTACGGCGCAGGCGCCAGATTTTGAATGCAAACAGGGCCAGCAGAGAAAGATCCCGTCCGCTGGCCCTGTCAATCAACATGCGGAGGGGGCGGGGCGTCTTTAGGATAGGAGGATGCGGCTGCTACCAGCAAGTAGCCGCCCTACTTGCTGGTAGCAAGGTAATTAGCATATTTTAAAAGTAAGTTTTTAACAGAATCTGCTGAACCAAAATGATTAATTACAGTATGTATGCATAAATCGCAGTATAGGGATTATAAGTAACCAAAAAAAAAAAAAAAACTGTTTAGTGGGGTGACAGAAGCCCTTTAAGAGGACAGTTAATACAATGCTGATGAATGAGAAGGCGTTTTTTTAAGAAAAGAGGCAGTTCTCTGAAATTTGAAAAGATAAGGGGCCCGTAGTTGACATGTACTGAGTTGGCAACTGCCATTCTGAGAGTAGGAAGGTGGACTGAAAGGATGGGAGTTGGGGGGGTGATGTACACCATGCCAGCCGGCGTGATGACGTAATCTTGTGTCGCACGGGATTTCAGCAGAGATCTTCAAGCAAGATGGAGGCGGCCGGCTAGTTGTGAGCAAATGGAGGCTGTAAGTTTGATGTAATAGTTTTTTTTATTTATTGTTAATTTTACATTGTTTTAAAACTCAGATGCCGCGATCGTGTATGAACGCGGCATCTGAGGAGTACAATGACAGGGGTGGCGCTATTGCAGTTCCCTGTCATTGCACCCGCTACTTACAAAAAAATGTGTTTCGTGATGAAATAATTAATCACGAAGCAAATTTTTGTTTAATTCGGCGAAGCAGCTCATCTCTAACAATAATGCTGCAAAATTAAGAGTATGAACAAGCCATTTGGTGTCAAATAACGCCCTATGTTAAGCCACGCCCCAAATCCACACACCTTTTTTTACCCATGTAAACTTGGGCTGTATTTTTTGTTGGAACAATAGTAGATGTTCTGTAACTGTATTGACTGTATAGACCTATCATGGTCGGCGTGGCTATCACATACGTGACACAGAGGGAGGGAACGAGGAAGGCCCTGCCCAAGTGAGAGGGAAGGGGGTGACCCCTGACTCACCTTGGGCTGGCACCTGGCTGCCCTGACGTCCCTAGACGGGTTCCTCACCCGTACGCCGATCACGTGCCTAAAGCCCTGGCTTTCCCTGAGCTGAGCCCTAGATAGTGAACAGGGCGGTGGGAACACTAGTCCGCACCACTAGCTCTAAGGGAAAACACCAAGGGGAGGACAGACAACACAGACTCAACATATAATCCCAGGTGGGCGACAACAGGAGACAACCATAAGCCCAACAGGGATCCGGAGGGTAGCACTCTGGAACGACAACCAGGATTCACAACTCCAGTGGGTCAGTATAGATGTCCAGGCAGGAAGCTCTATAACTGGCAACTAGAGAAGTGTGAGGGGAGAATATAAGGAGGTTGGGAGTGGCAGACAAGAAACAGCTGAGGAGGAGAAGCTACGGATCCCTGAGTGAGACAAAAAGGATAGCAAGGCAAACACAGAAAACAATCACTAAGAAACAACGTGATCTTTAGATATAGAGCGCGCAGCCACCCGCTGCGACTTCCTGACCCCGGGTATAACGGAGTCAGACGTGGCTCTTGATACCCTCGTGACAGTACCCCCCCTTTCACGAGGGGCCTCCGGACACTCAGGACCAGGTCTCTCCGGATGAGAGGCATGGAAAGTCTGAATTAACCTGTTGGCGTTTACCTCTGACGCTGGAACCCACATTCTTTCCTCGGGACCGTAACCCCTCCAATGCACCAGATACTGAAGAGAGCGGCGGACCCGACGAGAATCAACAATTCTGGCTATTTGAAACTCCAGATTACCAGCCACAATAACAGGAGGAGGTGGCAGCGGCGATGGTTCTAGAGGTGGAACATACTTCTTGAGTAACGATTTATGGAAGACGTTATGGATCTTAAAAGTCTGAGGTAGCTCCAGGCGAAAAGCCACAGGGTTAATGACGGCTACTATTTTATAGGGACCAATGAACCTAGGACCCAGTTTCCAAGAAGGAACCTTCAACTTAATATTCCTAGTAGACAACCACACATAGTCATTCACTCCTAGGTCCGGACCTGGCGACCGTTTCTTATCGGCAATGCATTTATATTTACCACTCATCTTTTTCAAGTTAACTTGCACCTTCTGCCATACCGATGAAAGAGATGAAGAAAACCTTTCCTCTTCGGGAACCCCAGAAGATCCCCCCTCTTTGAAAGTACAAAATTGGGGATGAAAACCGTATGCACCAAGGAATGGTGACTTGCCAGTGGACTCCTGATAATGATTATTTATGGCAAACTCAGCTAACGGTAAATATGATGACCACAACTCTTGGTTTGCAGACACAAAACACCTTAAATATGTTTCTAGGTTTTGGTTGGTACGCTCAGTCTGTCCATTCGACTGAGGATGGAAAGCTGAGGAAAAGGACAAGTGAACCCCCAAACGGGAACAAAAAGCTTTCCAAAACTTAGAAATAAACTGGGTTCCCCGATCCGAAACCACATCGGAAGGGACCCCGTGAAGCTTCACGATTTCACTGATAAACACCTGAGCAAGAGTTTTAGCATTAGGAAGTGCGGGTAGCGCAATAAAGTGTACCATTTTGCTAAACCTGTCTACTACTACCAAGATAACTGTTTTACCCGCCGACAACGGTAAGTCAGTGATGAAATCCATTGACAGATGTGTCCATGGCCTATTGGGGATGAAAAGTGGCAATAAAGACCCTGCTGGACGTGTATGAGAGACTTTCGCGTGTGCACAAGTAGAACAAGTAGACACGAAATCCATTACATCCTGACGCAACCTTGGCCACCAAAAACGACGAGATAATAGCTCCAAGGTTGCTTTACTACCCGGGTGTCCAGCAAGTGCCGAATTATGATGTTCTTTTAATAATTCAAGACGCAGGTTTAACGGTACAAACAATTTCTCTGAGGGGCAAGAGGCCGGGGCGTCCCCCTGAGCCTCTAACACCTTTCCCTCTAGAACAGAGTGTACAGCAGAGACAACCACTCCTCTTTGTAAAATAGGTACCGGATCACAAACATTACCCCCTCCAGGGAAACTACGAGATAATGCGTCTGCCTTGGTATTTTTTGCCCAAGGACGATAGGTGATTACAAAGTTAAATCTGGTAAAGAATAGCGACCACCTAGCTTGTCTAGGGGTGAGACGCTTAGCCGATTCTAGGTACAGAAGGTTTTTGTGATCCGTAATCACTGTGACGGGGTGGATTGCTCCCTCTAAGAAGTGACGCCACTCTTCAAGCGCCAGTTTAATCGCCAACAGTTCCCTATTTCCAATATCATAATTCTTCTCTGCAGAAGATAATTTTTTGGAAAAGAAAGCGCAAGGACGCCATTTGCCAGGAGACGGACCCTGAGACAATACATCTCCCACTCCCACCTCTGACGCATCTACCTCGACAATAAAAGGCTGGGAGACATCAGGTTGAATTAGAACAGGTGCCGAGGTAAACCTCTCCTTTAGAGAGGAAAATGCATCTTTAGCGGCGTCAGACCATTTGGAAAAATCCGTCCCCTTCCTAGTCATGTCGGTAAGGGGTTTAACGATCACTGAATAATTTTTAATGAACTTTCTATAGAAATTAGCGAAACCCAAAAACCATTGTAGGGCTTTAAGGTTCTCAGGAAGATCCCAATCTAAAATTGCCTGGACCTTCCCAGGATCCATGCGGAAACCTGAAGCAGATAATAGATATCCCAGGAACTGTAATTCCTGAACGGCGAAGACACATTTTTCAATTTTCGCATATAATTTATTCGTCCGTAGGACCTGCAGTACTTGCCTGACATGCACCTCATGTGTTTTCAGATCAGCCGAATAAATTAAGATATCATCTAGGTATATGACTACAAACCTGCCGATGAGATGACTAAAAATATCATTAACGAAATGTTGGAAGACAGCAGGGGCATTGGTCAGACCGAAAGGCATAACTAGATTTTCATAATGCCCCTCAGGGGTGTTAAAAGCTGTCTTCCACTCATCCCCTTCCTTGATACGAATCAGATTGTAGGCCCCCCTAAGATCAAGTTTGGAGAACCACTTAGCACCCGCAATCTGATTAAAAAGGTCAGGAATGAGAGGAAGAGGGTATGGGTCACGGATGGTTATCTGGTTTAACTCACGGAAATCTAAGCAAGGACGCAGGCCCCCATCTTTCTTTTTAACAAAGAAAAACCCTGCAGCCACGGGTGAAGAAGAGGGTCTGATGTGTCCCTTAGCCAGACTCTCGGAGATATAATCTTTCATGGCTTGTCTCTCGGGACCCGAAAGATTATACAACCTGGACTTGGGTAATTTTGCCCCGGGAATCAGGTTAACCGAGCAATCATAAGGACGATGAGGTGGTAGCTTCTGACAACCCTTTTCAGAAAAAACGTCCTCAAAGTCCGAAATAAATGTAGGTAGGGAAGCTATGGAGGCGATTAAGCAATTGTTATTTAAGCAATTCTCTCTGCAATGCTCACTCCACTCCAATATCTCCCTGGCCTGCCAATCCACCACTGGATTGTGCGCTACCAACCAGGGAAGACCCAATACCACCGGAGAGGGAAGGCCCTCCAGAACGTAACATGAAAGACACTCATTATGGTGGTCCCCTACCCGAAGGTGTAAATTATGAACAATGTGGGTGAGGTTTCTCTGAGACAGAGGAGCAGAATCTATAGCGAATACGGGAATAGGTCTCTGCAGCGTACAGAGAGACAAACCCATAGTGCGGGCAAAATGGGCATCAATCAAGTTTACCCCTGCTCCACTGTCTAGAAAAAAAGAAATAGACTCCGTCTTAACACCAAAAACAATGACCGCTGGTAACACAAATTGAGATGTTCGTATGGAGGAAACTTATACCCCCCGGCTGACATCCTCCGCACAGCCCGGGGTTAGTCGTTTTCCGACGGTCTTTTGTTTTTGAGAAAGGAGGGACAGACATTAATGAAATGACCCTTCCCCCCACAGAAAAAACAAGTCCCCCCCTACGGCGAACCTCGGGAGGACGGACCTGACGAAAAGTTCCGCCTAGCTGCATAGGCTCATCTAAGTCAGTACAGGCTGACTGTTGCTTGGGAGAGGTAACCAATTGCTCAGGAATTTTCGATCTCTCCCTAAGACGTCTATCTATTCTGATAGAGAGGGACATAACAGCATCAAGGGAAAGGGGGGTCTCATACAGCGCCAGTGCATCCTTAACCCTTTCAGATAACCCAGAGCAGAACTGACTCCTGAGAGCCGGGTCGTTCCACTGAGTATCCGTAGCCCACCTACGGAACTCTGAGCAATATTCCTCTGCTGACCGATCTCCCTGTAGGAGTCTCCGTAACTTTGACTCAGCCAGGGCGACTCGGTCAGGGTCATCATATATGAGACCCAAAGCCCCAAAAAATCCCTCCACTGACCGAAGAGCCTGAGAACCAGGGGGTAACGAGAACGCCCAGGATTGCGGATCCCCCTGAAGCAGGGAAATGACAATCCCTACCCGCTGTTCTTCATGACCTGAGGAGTAAGGGCGCAACTTAAAATATAATTTGCAGGCCTCACGGAACGTCGCAAATTTGTCCCTTCCCCCAGAAAATCTGTCAGGAAGAGCAACCTTGGGTTCTGTAACAACCTGGTTACCCATATCAACCGCTGGGGGTGCGGTCTGCTGCATTTGCTGCTGTTGTTGGAGAACAGACGCCTTCAATCCTGCCACCTCCAAAGACAGGCTTTGAAGCTGTTCTGCCAAGGCATCAATAGGATCCATATTGGATTCTAAGTAGAGAAAAAAAAACAACAAATAAAAAATTATATATTTATTTTATTTTTTTTCTCAAAAAGTAAGGGCCAGTTATAATATCACGGTCGGCGTGGCTATCACATACGTGACACAGAGGGAGGGAACGAGGAAGGCCCTGCCAAAGTGAGAGGGAAGGTGGTGACCCCTGACTCACCTTGCGGCTGGCACCTGGCTGCCCTGACGTCCCTAGACGGGTTCCTCACCCGTACGCCGATCACGTGCCTAAAGCCCTGGCTTTCCCTGAGCTGAGCCCTAGATAGTGAACAGGGCGGTGGGAACACTAGTCCGCACCACTAGCTCTAAGGGAAAACACCAAGGGGAGGACAGACAACACAGACTCAACATATAATCCCAGGTGGGCGACAACAGGAGACAACCATAAGCCCAACAGGGATCCGGAGGGTAGCACTCTGGAACGACAACCAGGATTCACAACTCCAGTGGGTCAGTATAGATGTCCAGGCAGGAAGCTCTATAACTGGCAACTAGAGAAGTGTGAGGGGAGAATATAAGGAGGTTGGGAGTGGCAGACAAGAAACAGCTGAGGAGGAGAAGCTACGGATCCCTGAGTGAGACAAAAAGGATAGCAAGGCAAACACAGAAAACAATCACTAAGAAACAACGTGATCTTTAGATATAGAGCGCGCAGCCACCCGCTGCGACTTCCTGACCCCGGGTATAACGGAGTCAGACGTGGCTCTTGATACCCTCGTGACAAGACCTGTACAATAAATCTAATATATTATTTAAGGGTCACAGAGAACACAGTAAAAAAAAAAACTTGCTGTTTTCGATTCACCTCACCTACTAAAAACACATTAAAAAACAATGGAAAATAGTACCAATGAATTCTACAAAAGGTCCTGGAAAAAGCAAGCCATCAAACAGTTACACCATCAGAAACATAAAATAATGCTGTGGCCCAGGGCCATGGATTGGGGTGACACAAAAACAAATTATTTTGTAAGTGTAAGTGTTTTTATTGTGCAAGTATTATAGCATAATAAAAACTATATAAACTATATAAATTTGCCATCATTGTAATGACCCCCAGAATAAAGTTGTTATTTATACCACATAAATCCCAAGAAAGAGTGTTGAAATTATTGTTTTTATCTTTCATCCCCTAAAAATTTATAATGGTTATGGGATATGTTATAGATATTCCAAAAGGGTTCCTATAAAAAACGACAAGTCTCATACAGCTAAATTGAAGAATAAAATAAAACGATTATGACCACTGGAGTGCAAAAGGGGGAAAAATTTCACTAGTCCTTAACCCCTTAAGTACTGGGGCCATTTTGGGTTTTGCGTTTTGTTTTTTTCCTCTTCACGTTCCAATAGCCATAACTTTTTTAATTTTTCATTCATATAGCCATATGAGGGCTTATTTTGTGCGGAATAAGTAGTATTTTTAAGGGCACCATTTAATTTACTATGTCTGCTATTGGAAAATGAAAAAAATAATATTTGTGGAGTTAAATTGATAAATAAACACAATTCCGCCAAGGTTTTTGGGGTTTTGACATCACGGCATTCACTGTGCACTAAAAATGACATGACATTCTTATTCTGCGGCATACAGAATAAAGAGATACCAAACTTGTACAGGTTACTACTTAAAAAAATAAAAACCTTTGAAGAAAATTTTCTTTGCATCGCCAAAAACTAAATTTCCTTGCATTGGAGCAATACATTTTTTATATTTCCATCCACAGAGCTGTATGAGGGTTTATTTTTTGTGAGACGAACTGTAGTTATTATTGGTACAATTTTTGTGGTACATACGACTTTTTGATCACTATAATTAAATTTTTTTTGGGGGGGGAAAGGTGACTAATAAATTGCGAATCAAGAGTTTTTCATTTTTTTTCCGTTACAGTGTTCACAGCAAGAGGAATTTTCAAAAAATATTTTAATAGTTCAGACATTTTCAGATGCAGCGTTACCTGATACATATATTTTTTCAATTGTCAATATATTTTATAAATAGGGGGTGATTTAAATGTTTAATATTTTACTTTAAAACTTTTTTAAACTTTTTATTTACTAAATAGTAGCCCCATTAGGGGGCTAAAATCTGGGATCATTTGATCCCTTGTCCTATTCACCTTAATAGAGATTTATGGTAATTAATCGGAGCCCTGTGATTTCACTGCAGGGGCTCAGATCTGAAGGCAGAGGGAGCCACATCCCTCTGCTTTGCCTCATAGGTGCCGTGATTAGTGGTTAAAGATGGGGTTTGGCAGGATCGCCATTCCCCGTCATTGCAGAAGGGTTCCTTATGTATAATATAGCCAGCACCCGCTGCGTATGCAGCAGGCTCACAGCAGCAGCCCACTCGAACATTACCTCAACCACCGTGACATATAGGTAAGTCATGGTGGTTGAAGAGGTTAAGTCTGAAATGACTTATGTCACTAAGGGGTTAAATGCACATAAGTCTCTTGAGTTGTTTACCAGCTATATTTATTTGAGATATAAAATCAAAATGTACAATAAAAAAGCAACATTTTCAAGATTTATTTTTCCATTCTAATTCTACTGTTATTATAGCATTTCTCACTAAAAAGTTGTAGATTAGCTCCATTTTATTACAGTGTGCTGATAGCCCATGTGCAGATTTGCTGACTCATCTTTGAAATCAGAGTTATAAATAACAGATATAAAAATAATATATGTAATCATATCCATACTGTGTGAACAACACATTGCTTGCCTGATTAAAGTAATAAATTACAATGTTTATTGGTAGTTAATTCGGCTTTGTTGTGGCCTAGCTACAGCAATCACACTTGTGACTATCCCCCAACGCCAGGAGGACCAGCTAATCAGGCAAGCAGCTCTTGAAGTGCCCTGCCTGATCAGAGAACTGTGCAGCTGTACAGCTATGACTGCATGTTCTTTTCTGTCTCCACATTGCACTCATATTTAAGATCAGTGCAGGGGTAAAAAAAGAAGTTGCATTGCTAGAGCCTAGAAAATTGAGTGGCCAATAAACCCCAGGTATGTAGCCTTAAACCTTCCACCACCCTCCACTATTGATATAAATTTTAACCTTTTAACTCTTCTAGACCAGCAAGGATACTTTCATTAACCCCTTAACTGGTGTAGACCACTAGGGATACTGGAATTAACACTTTTACTTCCCAAGACCACCATGAATATTGGACTAGACCACATAATATGCTGACATGAACCTTTTTTATTGTCCTAGATCACCAGGGATCTTTATATTGATCTTTCCTTTTACCATTTTACTGTTCTAGACCACCAGGTATACTGACATAACACCTTCACTGCCTTAGACTATCAGGCATTCAGACAATAACCTCTTCCTTCTACTACACCACCGGGATGACCACTAGAGATGCAGACAATAACCTTCACTGCACTGGGTCAGGATGTTTAATCATAATTTCCTTAATGCTGTATGGACCTTTATTCCTCTATGGCCCTTTAATATTTATGTTCTGTAAAGCCTGGCTTAGGGGTAGAAACACCCAGATCCAGAATTGTCCCACCCATGAGTGCTTAGAGGAAACATTGACAGTGATGCAGATGAGAACTATCTGCAGTCCTCAGCAGGCCAGCGTGAATAGATGTTAGGCAGGAAAGGAGGGCCAAGCTAAGGTTTTGCGCCATGGCCATTGAGACTTGATTCTTTGTAATATGTTTTGTTTATTCATGTCATACATCTTCATTGTAACTCAGGAAATGTTTTACAATCTGCCCACAAGCTAGATGACTATTCTGTGGTAGAAAGTTACAAGATAGTGTAGAGAATAGACTGTTAAGTTGGCATAACATTGGTGTTAATGTGGTATATTGTTATTGTTGGTAATGTGTTTTCAGAAGCAGCTTATTTTGGCTCTTTAGAGTGGTTTCAGTTGACCAGTGCTAATAGTTCTTGTATGACCCTAAGATAATGCAATCATATCTTTGGCATAAATATAAACTTCACCATGTTTATTCAGATGATAATATGCACATAGAAGTGTCCCTAACAAATTATCTTCCACAGTCCATTCCTTAGGTAATATCTTGATAAGATCAGCATAGTTCTTACTTAAATTGATATTCCATGGATATGAGTTATTAAAGGGGTTCTCCGGGAATTTAGAAAATGAAAATACTTAAATATTACTTCATTGTAAATAAATTCCCAAATAATTTCATTATATATAATGGCTCATTTTGTTTAGGGAGCAATCATTAGGAGAAACAAAATGGCCGCCGTCCTAATAATACACACAAAACCTGTCCTAATCATACAGAAGGAAGAGTTACTTTAGAGCAGTGAGCTAAAGAGCTGCCTTATCTTCTTTTATGATCCTGAATACAGTTTAATATGATCTTCAGCAAAATCCCTGTAGAAATGGAGTTCATGAAGTACAGAGAGGAGGTGGGAATTTGACAAATGAGCAGCAGCACTTGTATGCAGTCTCCATTACCACAGTCTGTACTGTCTGTCCTCTGTGTACTTCATGTCTCCTCTTGAACTAAATTTCCACAGAGATTCAGTTAAACTTCTTATAATCTGTATTCAGGTATCATCATAACCCCTGACAAGTAGGAGAGGTGGATGAGGCACCTCTTTACCTAAGTGCTTGGAAGTAACATGTCCTCCTGTATGATTAGGACAGGTTTTGTGTATTAATAGGACAGTGGCCATTTTGTTTCTCCTAATGATTGTTCCCTAGACAAAATGATCCATTATAAATAATGAAAGGTATTTGGGAATATATTGACAATGAAGTAATATTTAAGTATTTTTATTTTCTAAATTACCGGAGAACCCCTTTTTCACAGTGAAGATTAACTGAACAGAGTCTGAACATTTTGAACCTCTGATAGGACAATTTTCACCGTCTTAACATGTACAAATATAACCTAATTTCCGAAATAAAATAAAAGACATACTAACCGCACGTATCCATCAATTTTGTGAAAGTAGACATCTGGCACATTGTCTAAATGCCACAACACTTTATACACTGAGACACTTTTGTGCAACTTTGCATCAAAATGCAATTTTTCATTAACTTTGCACAAAAGTTTATATTAGATGATAAAATGAGATCCACGCAGAAAGCTATATGCACCATGCCTCATAATAATAAGTGTTAAACATGTGCAGACTTCATAAATGCAACTTGGGTCTAAATTTACATGCACATATCTTCATAAAATCAACTAGAAAGACCAAAAATCTGGTTTTAAGCATAAAATGATAATAATAAAGTAACAACCTATAAAATACAGGGATTATAATCTTTGAAAAGTAACCCCTAAAACCTATATATTTCATAAAAGCAGACAACCTGATTGTTGCTGTGATGGACTGCAAACAATCATATTTACCTTCATGTAACGTTGTAACAAATGGAAATTATTTCAAAAAAATGCATCAAAACAAATGTGCATCAAAAACTCCACTTCAAACAAAAGTTTACACACAAAATCAATGTACTGTAAATGTAACACATTAAGGTGTGCAAACCTCTCATACAACACAAGTGTATACATCAGCAGGAACTTGTGCTCTTAAGAAAACTGAATCAGAGGCCATGTAATATTTATCCGCCACCCACAAATGTGTTAAAAATGTATACTATATACAATAAACAGCCATGTTACCAAAGCCTACCTTTTCTGAGAGCACATAGCATATCATGCAGCAAACAGTGATTATTTGCAAAAATTGGACACCCAACATAAGAATGAGCGAACCAGTTCGGACCGAACTTTCATATTTTTCGGATGGCCAATGAACCTGAACCTTTCCGGGTTCATTTAGGAGAAATCCACTAAAACGTCACGTAGTGCCATTTTAGTGCACATGTCGGCAGGAAAAAAGCACCACAGATGAAGAAGAAGGGTTCTCACATAACCCTGAGAGGAAGTGGGGGGATGGATTGCCCTGATTTGCTCCCAGGCTGCAGCAGGCAGGAAGGTGCTCTAGCTGAACGAGTAGAACGCCATTTTGTGCTAGGCTGTCTGGACTCGGCTGTGCTACAGTGTCTGCTTAGGGAGTCAGGGACAGTCAGAAATCAATGAAATGAAGGAAAAGCTAGTATTCCAAAGAAGAATTATGTGTGTTGTGTACCCCTGAAAAGCTGGTTGGCGAAACACTGGTATGGCAGTTGTAGTTTGGATTGGCATTTTTTTACCCCTTCCCTTTCCCCCGCCATATCACCCCTCCCCCATACAACACCCTTCACCACTAAACCAACCCACCCCTCCCTCATCGCAGGAACCTTCTGACCTTCTTATACAATCTGACATATAAATACATATATTAAATCATATCCATCCCAACCACATCTTTTCCCATTTCCTGATCTGTTTTTTCTCCAGAAATAGTACATATTCATAATTCTTAATCTTATTCATTAGTTGTTTCCATTCCTCTATATTTGGACATTTTTATCATCCCCCCAATTTCTAACGATTATTACTCGAGCACCTAATACCCCTTTTAATCACATTGTGTGTTTTCCCATAAACCATTTGTCATTGGGGAAATCTCCCAATACTGCCAGATTTACATTTAAGGTGGGTTTTAGAACTGTCCTTCTTCCCATCTCTTCAAATATATTACCCTAATTATCCTGAACAATTGGACAACTTCAAATCAAATGAATGAAGTCTGATTGTTCCATCTGACATTTTAGACATCTATCATCCCTGTTCTTATCAATTTTGTGTAATAGTGTTGGGATTAGTGTTGAGCGAACAGTTCGAGCATAGTTTGGGTCCGTACCGAATTTTGGGGTGTTCGTGACACGGACCCGAACCCGAACTTTTTCGTAAAAGTTCGGGTTCGGGTTCGTCGTTCGGCATGTATTTTGGCGCATTTTGAAAGGCTGCAAAGCAGCCAATCAACATGCATCATACTACTTGCCCTAAGATGCCATCGCAGCCATGCCTACTATTGGCAAGGCTGTGATTGGCCAAGTGCAGCATGGGACTCAGCCTCTTTATAAGCTTGTGCGCACGTCGGGACGTGCTCACTCCCGATGTGAATAGAACAGGGATAGACGCAGCTGATGCTAGGGCGAGAATAGGCAGGGATAATTGAATAACTGGAAGCAAATTTCTCTCCTCCACCTGTGATTCATCTGAACAACTGCAGCTGAGCTGCTTTTTTGATAGGGATTGGCTATTTTTAGAGTGGCCAGAGTGATTTTTCCATCCACATGTACCTGGGCTGACCGCCGGCCGCCATTTTGCGACTTGTAGTGCTGCAGCAGAAGCTGCCACAGTGTGCATTCCAAAGCTCCAAACAAGTCAGACATCTACACCTGGGATTCAGACCAATAGCGATTTAGCAGCACAGTCCAAGGCTATTTTTTTTAAAGGTTGTGCAGACCATTTTGTGGCACATGTTACTGGGCTGATAGGCGGCGGCCATCTTGGGACTAGTGCTGCAGCACAATCTCTCCCAACGTCCATTAATCACTTGTAATAGTGGTCTGTGCCATAGAAATCCTACATCAGGGACTTGGGTGTGCTTGTGTCACCCCTACTAATACCAGTCCACCTGTAATCCATACAGTGAAAAGCCATAAAGTATTCCAGTGAGGGAATTTTTTTTTTATTTAAAAAAGGCCAAGTTAGTTTATCTGGCGTTCAATATACTAGATACAGTTAGGCCTGCGTTTCATACATCTGGAATTAGCAAACTAATGTGCTGGGGTTGGGAAAACATATATGTACCCATACTAGAATCTGTCAAAGAAAGCGGTACTCACATATAACAGTCATTCCATCTGTAATCCATACAGTCAAAAGACTGAAAGTATTCCAGTGAGGGGATTTTTTTTATTTAAAAAAGGCCAAGTTAGTTTATCTGGCGTTCAATATACTAGATACAGTTAGGCCTGCGTTTCATTCATCTGGAATTAGCAAACTAATGTGCTGGGGTTGGGAAAACATATATGTACCCATACTAGAATCTGTCAAAGAAAGCGGTACTCACATATAACAGTCATTCCATCTGTAATCCATACAGTCAAAAGACTGAAAGTATTCCAGTGAGGGAATTTTTTTTATTTAAAAAAGGCCAAGTTAGTTTATCTGGCGTTCAATATACTAGATACAGTTAGGCCTGCGTTTCATACATCTGGAATTAGCAAACTAATGTGCTGGGGTTGGGAAAACATATATGTACCCATACTAGAATCTGTCAAAGAAAGCGGTACTCACATATAACAGTCATTCCATCTGTAATCCATACAGTCAAAAGACTGAAAGTATTCCAGTGAGGGAATTTTTTTTATTTAAAAAAGGCCAAGTTAGTTTATCTGGCGTTCAATATACTAGATACAGTTAGGCCTGCGTTTCATACATCTGGAATTAGCAAACTAATGTGCTGGGGTTGGGAAAACATATATGTACCCATACTAGAATCTGTCAAAGAAAGCGGTACTCACATATAACAGTCATTCCATCTGTAATCCATACAGTCAAAAGACTGAAAGTATTCCAGTGAGGGAATTTTTTTTATTTAAAAAAGGCCAAGTTAGTTTATCTGGCGTTCAATATACTAGATACAGTTAGGCCTGCGTTTTATACATCTGGAATTAGCAAACTAATGTGCTGGGGTTGGGAAAACATATATGTACCCATAATAGAATCTGTCAAAGAAAGCGGTACTCACATATAACAGTCATTCCATCTGTAATCCATACAGTCAAAAGACTGAAAGTATTCCAGTGAGGGAATTTTTTTTATTTAAAAAAGGCCAAGTTAGTTTATCTGGCGTTCAATATACTAGATACAGTTAGGCCTGCGTTTCATACATCTGGAATTAGCAAACTAATGTGCTGGGGTTGGGAAAACATATATGTACCCATACTAGAATCTGTCAAAGAAAGCGGTACTCACATATAACAGTCATTCCATCTGTAATCCATACAGTCAAAAGACTGAAAGTATTCCAGTGAGGGGATTTTTTTTATTTAAAAAAGGCCAAGTTAGTTTATCTGGCGTTCAATATACTAGATACAGTTAGGCCTGCGTTTCATACATCTGGAATTAGCAAACTAATGTGCTGGGGTTGGGAAAACATATATGTACCCATACTAGAATCTGTCAAAGAAAGCGGTACTCACATATAACAGTTATTCCATCTGTAATCCATACAGTCAAAAGACTGAAAGTATTCCAGTGAGGGGATTTTTTTTATTTAAAAAAGGCCAAGTTAGTTTATCTGGCGTTCAATATACTAGATACAGTTAGGCCTGCGTTTCATACATCTGGAATTAGCAAACTAATGTGCTGGGGTTGGGAAAACATATATGTACCCATACTAGAATCTGTCAAAGAAAGCGGTACTCACATATAACAGTCATTCCATCTGTAATCCATACAGTCAAAAGACTGAAAGTATTCCAGTGAGGGAATTTTTTTTATTTAAAAAAGGCCAAGTTAGTTTATCTGGCGTTCAATATACTAGATACAGTTAGGCCTGCGTTTCATACATCTGGAATTAGCAAACTAATGTGCTGGGGTTGGGAAAACATATATGTACCCATACTAGAATCTGTCAAAGAAAGCGGTACTCACATATAACAGTCATTCTATCTGTAATCCATACAGTCAAAAGACTGAAAGTATTCCAGTGAGGGAATTTTTTTTATTTAAAAAAGGCCAAGTTAGTTTATCTGGCGTTCAATATACTAGATACAGTTAGGCCTGCGTTTCATACATCTGGAATTAGCAAACTAATGTGCTGGGGTTGGGAAAACATATATGTACCCATACTAGAATCTGTCAAAGAAAGCGGTACTCACATATAACAGTCATTCCATCTGTAATCCATACAGTCAAAAGACTGAAAGTATTCCAGTGAGGGAATTTTTTTTATTTAAAAAAGGCCAAGTTAGTTTATCTGGCGTTCAATATACTAGATACAGTTAGGCCTGCGTTTCATACATCTGGAATTAGCAAACTAATGTGCTGGGGGTGGGAAAACATATATGTACCCATACTAGAATCTGTCAAAGAAAGCGGTACTCACATATAACAGTCATTCCATCTGTAATCCATACAGTCAAAAGACTGAAAGTATTCCAGTGAGGGGATTTTTTTTATTTAAAAAAGGCCAAGTTAGTTTATCTGGCATTCAATATACTAGATACAGTTAGGCCTGCGTTTCATACATCTGGAATTAGCAAACTAATGTGCTGGGGTTGGGAAAACATATATGTACCCATACTAGAATCTGTCAAAGAAAGCGGTACTCACATATAACAGTCATTCCATCTGTAATCCATACAGTCAAAAGACTGAAAGTATTCCAGTGAGGGGATTTTTTTTATTTAAAAAAGGCCAAGTTAGTTTATCTGGCATTCAATATACTAGATACAGTTAGGCCTGCGTTTCATACATCTGGAATTAGCAAACTAATGTGCTGGGGTTGGGAAAACATATATGTACCCATACTAGAATCTGTCAAAGAAAGCGGTACTCACATATAACAGTCATTCCATCTGTAATCCATACAGTCAAAAGACTGAAAGTATTCCAGTGAGGGGATTTTTTTTATTTAAAAAAGGCCAAGTTAGTTTATCTGGCGTTCAATATACTAGATACAGTTAGGCCTGCGTTTCATACATCTGGAATTAGCAAACTAATGTGCTGGGGTTGGGAAAACATATATGTACCCATACTAGAATCTGTCAAAGAAAGCGGTACTCACATATAACAGTCATTCCATCTGTAATCCATACAGTCAAAAGACTGAAAGTATTCCAGTGAGGGGATTTTTTTTATTTAAAAAAGGCCAAGTTAGTTTATCTGGCGTTCAATATACTAGATACAGTTAGGCCTGCGTTTCATACATCTGGAATTAGCAAACTAATGTGCTGGGGTTGGGAAAACATATATGTACCCATACTAGAATCTGTCAAAGAAAGCGGTACTCACATATAACAGTCATTCCATCTGTAATCCATACAGTCAAAAGACTGAAAGTATTCCAGTGAGGGAATTTTTTTTATTTAAAAAAGGCCAAGTTAGTTTATCTGGCGTTCAATATACTTGATACAGTTAGGCCTGCGTTTCATACATCTGGAATTAGCAAACTAATGTGCTGGGGTTGGGAAAACATATATGTACCCATACTAGAATCTGTCAAAGAAAGCGGTACTCACATATAACAGTCATTCCATCTGTAATCCATACAGTCAAAAGACTGAAAGTATTCCAGTGAGGGAATTTTTTTTATTTAAAAAAGGCCAAGTTAGTTTATCTGGCGTTCAATATACTAGATACAGTTAGGCCTGCGTTTCATACATCTGGAATTAGCAAACTAATGTGCTGGGGTTGGGAAAACATATATGTACCCATACTAGAATCTGTCAAAGAAAGCGTTACTCACATATAACAGTCATTCCATCTGTAATCCATACAGTCAAAAGACTGAAAGTATTCCAGTGAGGGAATTTTTTTTTATTTAAAAAAGGCCAAGTTAGTTTATCTGGCGTTCAATATACTAGATACAGTTAGGCCTGCGTTTCATACATCTGGAATTAGCAAACTAATGTGCTGGGGTTGGGAAAACATATATGTACCCATACTAGAATCTGTCAAAGAAAGCGGTACTCACATATAACAGTCATTCCATCTGTAATCCATACAGTCAAAAGACTGAAAGTATTCCAGTGAGGGAATTTTTTATTTATTTAAAAAAGGCCAAGTTAGTTTATCTGGCGTTCAATATACTAGATACAGTTAGGCCTGCGTTTCATACATCTGGAATTAGCAAACTAATGTGCTGGGGTTGGGAAAACATATATGTACCCATACTAGAATCTGTCAAAGAAAGCGGTACTCACATATAACAGTCATTCCATCTGTAATCCATACAGTCAAAAGACTGAAAGTATTCCAGTGAGGGGATTTTGCTTATAAAAAATAATATATTTCATTGTGGTGCGAGTTGAATCGCAACAATGAAGAAAAATACTATTAAGGGACGAGGACGCGGTCGTGGTGGTGTCCGTGGAGCCTCTGTTGCTGGTAGAGGACGTGGCCGTTCGGCCCCAGGCGCACACAGTAGGGAACGAACTCCCTCAACTAGCCGGCAGAATGTACCGCAATATCTCGTGGGGCCCAATGCCGCTCTTAGGATGGTAAGGCCTGAGCAGGTACAGGCATTAATCGATTGGGTGGCCGACAGTGCTTCCAGCACGTTCACCACATGGTCTTCCACCCAGTCTTCTGCGGAAAGCGCACAGGTGGCACCTGAAAACCAAGCCCATCAGTCTGTCACATCACCCCCAAGCATATCAGGGAAACGGTCTGAGCCACAAGTTATGCAGCAGTCTCTTCTTCTGTTTGAAGACTCTGCTTCCAGGGTTTCCCAGGGGCGTCCACCTAGCCCTTCCCCAGTGGAGGAAGACATACCATGCACTGACGCACAACCACTTATGTCTCCAGATGAAGAGGACATGGGAATACCACCACAGCAGAGTCACCGACTCTCTGATGATGACGAAACACAGGTGCCCACTGCCGCGTCTTTTTGCAGTGTGCAGACTGAACAGGAGGAGGTCAGGGAGGGAGACTGGGTGGAAGACGATGCAGAGGACGATGAGGTCTTAGACCCCACATGGACTGAAGGTCGTGGCGATGACTTTCACAGTTCAGAGGAAGAGGTAGTGGTGAGACCGAGACAACAGCGAAGCCAAAGAGGGAGCAGGGGGCCAAAGCAGACGAGCCGCCGCCCCCAGAGTTCGCCTGCTACTGGACATCGCCAACAGGGACCCAGCCCCACAAAGGCAGCTTCAAAGAGTTCCCTGGCATGGCACTTCTTTAAACAATGTCCTACCGACAAGACCCGAGTGACTTGCACGCTCTGCCATCAGAGCCTGAGGCGAGGCATTAACGTTCTGAACCTCAGCACAACCTGCATGACCAGGCATCTACATGCAAAGCATGAACTGCAGTGGGGTACACACCTTAAAAACCAGGCACTCGCTGAGGCTCCCCCTGCTCCCTCTACCGCTGCTGCCTCGGCTTCCGCCTCGAGAGGAATGTTGCCACCTGCCGAGCAGCAAACAGAGGATGTGCCACCGACACCACCACCACCGCCACCGTCAACTAGCGTCTCCACTATATCACACAGCAGCGTTCAGCTCTCAATATCTCAAACCTTAGAGAGGAAGCGCAAATTCCCCCCGAGTCACCCTCGAGCCCTTGGCCTGAACGCCAGCATTTCTAAACTGCTGGCCTTTGAAATGCTGTCATTCCGGCTGGTGGACACAGACAGCTTCAAACAGCTGATGGCCATGGCTGTCCCGCAGTATGTGGTTCCCAGCCGCCACTACTTCTCCAAGACAGCCGTGCCTTCCCTGCACATGCAAGTGTCTGATAAAATCAAGTGTGCACTGCGCAACGCCATTTGTGGCAAGGTCCACCTAACCACAGATACGTGGACCAGTAAGCACGGCCAGGGACGCTATATCTCACTAACTGCACACTGGATGAATGTAGTGGCGGCTGGGCCCCCGGCGGACAGTTCCTTGGCGCACGTCCTTCTGCCCCCTAGGATCGCAGGGCATCATTCTCTGCCTCCTGTAGCCTCCTCCTCCTACTCGGCTTCCTCCTCCACTGCTTCCACCAGCTCATCCGGTCAGCCACACACCTTCACCACCAACTTCAGCACAGCCCGGGGTAAACGTCAGCAGGCCATTCTGAAACTCATATGTTTGGGGGACAGGCCCCACAGCGTAAAGGAGTTGTGGCGGGGTATTGAACAACAGACCGACGAGTGGTTTCTGCCGGTGGGCCTCAAGCCAGGCCTGGTGGTATGCGATAATGGGCGAAATCTCGTGGCAGCTCTGGGACTAGCCGGTTTGACGCACATCCCTTGCCTGGCGCATGTGCTGAACTTGGTGGTGCAGAGGTTCATTCACCACTACCCCAACATGTCAGAGCTGCTGCATAAAGTGCGGGCCGTCTGTGCGCGCTTCCGCCGTTCACATCCTGCCGCTGCTCGCCTGTCTGCGCTACAGCGGAACTTCGGCCTTCCCGCTCACCGCCTCATATGCGACGTGCCCACCCGGTGGAACTCCACCTTGCACATGCTGGAGAGACTGTGCGAGCAGCAGCAGGCCATAGTGGAGTTTCAGCTGCAGCACGCTCGCGTCAGTCATACTGCCGAACAGCACCACTTCACCACCAATGATTGGGCCTCCATGCGAGACCTGTGTGCCCTGCTGCGCTGTTTCGAGTACTCCACCAACATGGCCAGTGGCGATGACACTGTTATCAGCGTTACAATACCACTTCTATGTCTCCTTGAGAAAACACTTAGGGCAATGATGTTAGAGGAGGTGGCCCAGGTGGAGGAGGAGGAGGAGGATGAGGGCTCGTTTCTAACACTTTCGGGCCAGTCTGTTCGAAGTGGCTCAGAGGGAGGTTTGTTTAAGCAGCAGAGGACAGGTTCACAAGTCGCCAGCCAAGGCACTGTACTGGAGGACGAGGAGGATGAGGAGGAGGAGGTGGAGGGGGACGAGGATGACGCAAGTTCACAGCGGGGTGGCAGCCCAGGCCCATCACTGGTGCGTGGCTGGGGGGATACGGTGGACGATGACGATACGCCTCCCACAGAGGACAGCTTGTCCTTACCCATGGGTAGCCTGGCCCACATGAGCGAATATATGCTCCAATGCCTGCGCAACGACAGCAGAGTTGCCCACGTTTTAACGTGTGCAGACTACTGGGTGGCCACCCTGCTGGATCCCCGGTATAAAGACAATGTGCCCACTTTAATTCCTGAACTGGAGCGCGACCGTAAGATGCGCGAGTACAAGCGCACGCTGATAGAGGCGCTCTTGAGAGCATTCCCACATGTCACAGGGGAACAGGTGGAAGGTGAAGGCAGAGGAGTGGCAAGAGGTCGCCAACGCAGCTGTGTCACGGCCAGCTCATCTGAGGGCAGGGTTAGCATGGCAGAAATTTGGAAAAGTTTTGTCTCCACGCCACAGCTATCTGCACCGACACCTGATACGGAACGTGTTAGCAGGAGGCAGCATTTCACTAACATGGTTGAACAGTATGTCTGCACACCCCTCCACATCCTGACGGATGGTTCGGCCCCATTCAACTACTGGGTTTCGAAATTGTCCACGTGGCCAGAGTTAGCATGTTATGCCTTGGAGGTGCTTTCCTGCCCGGCGGCCAGCGTTTTATCTGAACGCGTATTCAGCACGGCAGGGGGCGTCATTACTGACAAGCGCAGCCGCCTGTCCACAGCCAACGTGGACAAGCTGACCTTCATAAAGATGAACCAGGCATGGATCCCACAGGACCTGTCCCTCCCTTGTGCAGAGTAGTCCTTATTAACTGCCTAAAACATGTCTTGTTGTGCTACGGGCCACTTCTTTATTTGATACAAATTTTATGAAACCCACAGTTGAATGAAACTCTTCTCTGTCTGGGCGCCGGGGCCTAACCAGATGAAAGTGGCCGGTTAAACTAACGGGTGACATGAAGCCATAACCTCTGCCATGCTACCTCTGTCTTCTGTCTGGGTGCTGAGGCCTAAGTCAAATAAAGCGGTCTTCTGCTGTGCTGGGGGATATGAAGCTAATCTCTGACCTCTCTCCTCTGTCTGGGTCCAAAGGCCTAAATCACTGAAAGAGGCCTTCTCCTGTGGTGTGTGATATGATGCCAGAATATGTGCTGTGGGGCCTCTCTCCTCTTCCTGGGTGCAGGGGTCAAATAAACTAAATTGTGGCCTACTCCTGTGGTGGTTGATATGATGCCTGATTCTCTGATGTGGAACCTCTCTCCTCTGTTTGGGTGAAGGGGTCAAAGTAACTAAATGGTGGCTTCTCCTGTGGTGGCTGATATGATGCCAGAAAATGTGCTGTGGTGCCTCTCTCCTCTTCCTGGGTGCGGGGGTCAAAGTAACTCAATGGTGGCTTCTCCTGTGGTGGCTGATATGATGCCAGAATATGTGCTGTGGTGCCTCTCTCCTCTTCCTGGGTGCGGGGGTCAAAGTAACTCAATGGTGGCTTCTCCTGTGGTGGCTGATATGATGCCAGAATATGTGCTGTGGTGCCTCTCTCCTCTTCCTGGGTGCAGGGGTCAAAGTAACTAAATGGTGGCTTCTCCTGTGGTGGTTGATATGATGCCTGATTCTCTGCTGTGAAACCTCTCTCCTCCATCTGGGTGTAGGGGTCAAAGTCTTTCAAAGTCGCCTTCTCCTGTGCTGATTGATATAAAGCTGATGGTTGTGCCATCTGACATGGTTGCCAGGGTCTGATTCAATGGGGGCCTACTCCTGTGGTGGGTGATCTAAATGCCTGATTCTCTGCTGTGAAACCTCTCTCCTCCGTCTGGGTGTAGGGGTCAAAGTCTTTCAAAGTCGCCTTCTCCTGTGCTGATTGATATGAAGCTGATGGTTGTGCCATCTGACATGGTTGCCGGGGTCCCATTAAATTGGGGCCTACTCCTGTGGTGGGTGATCTAAATGCCTGATTCTCTGCTTTGAAACCTCTCTCCTCCATCCGGGTGTAGGGGTCAAAGTCTGTCAAAGTCGCCTTCTCCTGTGCTGATTGATATAAAGCTTATGCTTGTGCCATCTGACATGGTTGCCGGGGTCTGATTCAATGGTGGCCTACTCCTGTGGTGGGTGATCTAAATGCCTGATTCTCTGCTGTGTAACCTCTCTCCTCCGTCTGGGTGTAGGGGTCAAAGTAACTAAATGGTGGCCTACTCCTGTGGTGGGTGATATGATGCCTGGTTCTCTGCTGTGGGACCTCTCTCCTTTGTCTGGGTGCTGTGGTCAAAATAATAGTAAGTGACCTTCTCCATTGGTGGGTGACTTGAAGCCTGATTCTGTGCTATGGGACCTCACTCCAATTAATATTGTTTAATTTTTATTTATTTTATGTTAACTCATCATTTCCCTATCTACATTTGTTTGCAGGGGATTTAACTACATTTTGCTGCCTTTTGCAGCCCTCTAGCCCTTTCCGGGTGTGTTTTACAGCCTTTTTAGTGCCCAAAAGTTCGGGTCCCCATTGACTTCTATGGGGTTCGGGTTCGGGATGAAGTTCGGGTCGAGTTCGGATCCCGAACCCGAACATTTTTCGAAAGTTCGGCCGAACTCGTCGAACCCGAACATCCAGGTGTTCGCTCAACTCTAGTTGGGATATAATACAAAGGGTGAATTATATCAAATTGTATTAATCTATAATTATTTGAAATAGATGCTCTCCTTCATATTTTTCCATTGCAGTGCACTCCTAAATCCAATATCCCTCTCCCATTTATTTTCACTATTAAATTTGAGAGTGCTACCTAATCCTTTAACCATTATTTTATATATTTGTGACATCGACACTTCCATATCTGTATGTTTATAACAAAAATCAGTGAACTCATGGTCCGTGATATTGAAATACCTCCTATCCTTAGTACTGTCAAAACCATGTTTCCTAAACTTCATCATTAATTCAGCCCCATCTACTAAGTGCAATTCCTCAAGTGACCTTATTCTCCCCTGTGAAAATAACTGAGAAACATTTACTATGCCTCCATGTTCCCAAATTTTATAGTCCATTATAGATAAGAACTCAACAAATTTTACATTATTCCATAATGGGGTATAATATACGGACTGATTTAAACCAAATATCATTATAATCTTTGTCAAAACTGTCGGTAGCATGTCAATTATCAGGCATATTTTCCTATCTGGTAATCCCAACTGACCTGATTCTAGAAGTCTAAAAATATCTTTAAAGGTCCCTTTAGATTCAATTATTGATTAATGAATAAAGCCACCCTCCGGATGTCCTAAGTATCACTGAATTTGTGCCGCCAAATAATATCCTTGCAGATAAGGAAGGGCTAAACCCTCATCCTCCTCTGCCAACCAGAGGTATTGTTGTTTAATCCAAACCCTTTTTCTTCCCCATATCAGGTCATTTAGTATCTTTTCCAACAAATTGAAGAATGAAACCTCAATTCAGATGTCAATACATATAGAATTTGTGGTAGTAGTATAATTTTAATTAAAGCAATTTGTTATACTCTTGCAAATGGAGGTTTCTGCCACATTCTAACCTTATCTTTACTTTAATTATTATAGGGGATATATTTAATCTACAGGGAGGGCCATTTATATGGATACACCTTTAAAAATGGGAATGGTTGGTGATATTAACTTCCTGTTTGTGGCACATTAGTATATGTGAGGGGGGAAACTTTTCAAGATGGGTGGTAACCATGGCGGCCATTTTGAAGTCGGCCATTTTGAATCCAACTTTTGTTTTTTTAATAGGAAGAGGGTCATGTAACACATCAAACTTATTGGGAATTTCACATGAAAAACAATGGTGTGCTTGGTTTTAACGTAACTTTATTCTTTCATGAGTTATTTACAAGTTTCTCTTTGTTTACAGCCATTGACTGTTAGCAACAGCCATACAACTGTTAGCAACAGTTAGCAAACTGCTTGCTAAGTTTCGTGAAACTGGTTCAGTGTTGGATTCGCCAAAATGTGGACGCATGAAATCTGTCTCTAATGAAGAAACATCAGTGGCTGTCCTAGCTTCATTCAGCAAGAACCCCATGTGCATCAAAAACTCCACTTCAAACAAAAGTTTACACACAAAATCAATGTACTGTAAATGTAACACATTAAGGTGTGCAAACCTCTCATACAACACAAGTGTATACATCATCAGGAACTTGTGCTCTTAAGAAAACTGAATCAGAGGCCATGTAATATTTATCCGCCACCCACAAATGTGTTAAAAATGTATACTATATACAATAAACAGCCATGTTACCAAAGCCTACCTTTTCTGAGAGCACATAGCATATCATGCAGCAAACAGTGATTATTTGCAAAAATTGGACACCCAACATAAGAATGAGCGAACCAGTTCGGACCGAACTTTCATATTTTTCGGATGGCCAATGAACCTGAACCTTTCCGGGTTCATTTAGGAGAAATCCACTAAAACGTCACGTAGCACCACAGATGAAGAAGAAGGGTAGCACTTGCGTAGCACTTGCTGCATGTCACTGGAGAGTGGCATTAGTCGAACATCCCTTCGGCGGATATTAGCTACTCACAAATGGCACCCTTAACAACTCCAGCTACTGCAGCATCTCAACGAGGATGACCCAGATTGGCGCACTGAATTTGCAGAATGGGCAAAACAAAAATTGGAACAGGACCCTCAGTTTACGCAGAAGATTTTGTTCAGTGATGAGGCAAACTTTTATGTGAATGGTTAAGTTAACAAACAAAACCACCGCTATTGGTCTGACACTAACCCACATTGGATAGATCCCTCCAAGACTGTTGGAACAAAAAAAATGATGGTATGGTGTGGTATATGGGGTACAAAGATAGTGGGGCCATTCTTCATGAATGGAAACCTCAAGGCCACTGGATATGCAAAATTGCTACATGATGATGTGTTTCCCTCTTTATGCACTGAAGCTGGCACGTTCCCTGAGTTTTTCTAGTAAGATGGTGCATCACCACATTATGGGTGTCAGGTCCGAGCATTCCTAGATGAACAGTTTCCTGGAAAGTGGATTGGTCATCGTGGGCCAGTTGAATGGCCCCCAAGATCTCCCGATCTGACCCCTTTAGACTTTTATCTTTGGGGTCATCTGAAGGCAATTGTCTATGCTGTGAAGATACGAGATGTGTAGCACCTGAAACTACGGATACTGGAAGCCTGTGCTAGCATTTCTCCTGCGGTGTTGCTATCAGTGTGTGAAGAGTGGGAGAAGAGGGTTGCATTGACAATCCAACACAATGGGCAGCACATTGAACACATTTTATAAGTGGTCAGAAACTTGTAAATAATTCATGAAAGAATAAAGTTACGTTAAAACCAAGCACACCATTGTTTTTCTTGTGAAATTCCCAATAAGTTTGATGTGTCACATGACCCTCTTCCTATTGAAAAAACAAATGTTGGATTCAAAATGGCCGACTTCAAAATGGCCGCCATGGTCACCACCCATCTTGAAAAGTTTCCCCCCTCACATATACTAATGTGCCACAAACAGGAAGTTAAAATCACCAACCATTCCCATTTTATTAAGGTGTATCCATATAAATGGCCCACCCTGTACTATATTCCTTTAGATTTGCAGATATTTTAATCTCCAGATATTCAAATTGTTCTGTAGGTTTGAGTACTCGCACATCTGTGGTGGCATCTCCAGCTTGCCGATTTAAAGGTTGTATCGAAGATTTTGTCCGGTTTATTTCAAATCCAGATATGGAACCAAAATCATCCACCAACTACATCATATAAGGGAGTACCTTCCATCCCTCTTTCAGGAATATTAATACATCATCTTTATATAAGCATATTTTATCTCTAGTTCCCTCTCCACCAAATCCCAGAATCCGATCATCCATCCTTATCTTACATGCAAGTGGTCCTAGAAAAATCGCAAATAATAAAGGGGAGAGTGGACACCCCTGTCTTGTGCCCTGGTACAAATTAAATGACCCTGACCATACCCCATGCTTTGGCAGAATCCATCAACAGGATGGAGCAGTCATCCCCCTCTCTTTTCTGTATATTTACCAGCTTGGGTATTACTTTCTTCAATCTATTTGCAAATACTTTCACGCATATTTTAAAATCTGTGTTTAGTAAAGAGATAGGTCTATAAGACCCTTTTTCATGCTTACCCTTATCTTTTTTTTAAAATAAGCGTGATAATCGCTTCCAAAAAGAAGGGAAACAATGTTCCTATCTCCCCAGACTCATTCAGGACCTGATAAAAGTAAGGTAGTAACACTTCACCATATTTCCTGTATATTTCAAATGGAAGCCCATCTGAGCCTTGTTAGGAGTTCACCTGGATGTCTCTCACTGTTTCACTTAATTCTATTACCTATACAGGTTTGTTTACTTTATCTTTTTCATCATCCGTTAAAATGAGGATGTCTATATTATTTAGGTATGTATCTATCTCCATTTCTTTCTCACTCGACCTAACTCAGATTGATATAATGTTGTGAAATAAAAGGACAAACTCCTTCATTATATGTTTCCAATCATGAGTTATAGTTCCATCCTTCCTCTTTATACAACTGATATTATTGCTATCTTTCTGATTTTGAACAATCAATGATAATAATTGTCCAGGTTTCCCCACCTCGCAGAAATATCTCTGCCCAGTGAAAAATATTCTCTGTTGTGCTTTATTAGGTAAATAAAATGTATACTCCTCCCTAGCCTTTTCCAACTATATTTGCATTTCTGGATTATTATTCTTACTGATCTCTTGCTCTAATCCTGAGACCCTCTCCTCAAATTGTGTTTCAGTCTTAGAGAAACCTTCATGCAATACCTTAATTTTCACAAAATATATCCCCCTCAAATATCCTTTTAATGCATCCCAGACAAAGTTGATATGAGTTGATCACACATTTCTATCCCAAAACCCTCTGACTTTGGATTGTCATTTGGTCTTCAGTTTAAGTCTCACTGTTGGACAATTGTTAAGACTGTTTTGTACTTGGTACCTACTTTTTTTTTGTAGTGGGTAGGTGTTATTATACTTTTATGGGATGTTTGTCTGTCCTGATGTGGATATAATTATTGCTAGCCATTTTTCCAGTGGTCCCTCACTTATGTATTTATTTCACCTATGTTGTGTGGACTCTCTTCTATGTTTTTAATATTAATATGATGATGAAATAAAGCAATTATTTTATGATAATTGGACTGCGTATGATTTAGGGTATACATATGGTCCTTGTAGGAGTGGTGTTGTGTACAATAGATAGAAGCAGGGCAGCTGACAGTTAAAGAGGAGACAGGACCTGTGGTTGTGCCTGCTATCAGAAGTGCAGGTGCACCTCAAAGGCAGCTACTGCAAATACTTTCATTTTGTTTCCCCATTTTCACTTTTTTATTGGGATGGTTGGTAAAAATATAATTAAACTATAAATATACACTGAACAAAAATATAAATGCAACACTTTCGGTTTTACTCCCATTTTGCATGAGCTGAACTCAAAGATCTAAAACATTTTCTACATACACAAAAGACCCATTACTCTCAAATATTGTTCACAAATCTGTCTAAATCTGTGTTAGTGAGCACTTCTCTTTTGCCGAGATAATCCATCCCACCTCATAGGTGTGGCATATCAAGGTGCTGATTACACAGCATGAATATTGCACAGGTGTGCCTTAGACTGTCCACAATAAAAGGCCACTCTCAAATGTGCACAGTTTTGCCTTACTGGGGGGGCGGTCAGAAAATTAGTCAGTATCTGGTGTGGCCACCATTTGCCTCACGCAGGGCAACACATCGCCGTCGCATAGAGTTGATCAGGGTGTTGATTGTGTCCTATGGCATGTTGGTCCACTCCTCTTCAATAGCTGTGTGAAGTTGCAAAATATTGGCAGGAACTAGAACACGCTGTCGTATACGCCGATCCAGAGCATCCCAAAGAAGCTCAATGGGCGACATGTCCGGTGAGTATGCTGGTCATGTAAGAACTGTTTTAACATTCCAGGAATTGTGTACAGATCCTTACAATATGGAGCTGTGCATTATCATGCTGCAACATGAGGTGATGGTCGTGGATGAATGGCACAACAATGGACCTCAGGATCTCATCTCTGTGCATTCAAAATGCCATCAATAAAATGCACCTGTGTTTATTGTCCATAACATATGCCTACTCATACCATAACCCCACTGCGACCACGGGCCACTCGATCCACAACGTTGATGTCAGCAAACCGCTCACCCACACGATGCCACACATGCTGTATGCCATCTGTCCTGAACAGTGAAAACTGGGACTCATCCGTGAACAGAATATTTGAAAGTAATGGGTCTTTTGTGTATGTAGAAAATGTTTCAGATCTTTGAGTTCAGCTCATGCAAAATGGGAGCAAAACCAAAAGTGTTGCGTTTATATTTTTGTTCAGCGTATATATATATACAGTCGTGGCTGTATGTTGGAAATTGGAAAAGTTGCTGCTTAAGTTTTTATAATAGCAATTTGCATATACTCCAGAATGTTATGAAGAGTGATCAGATGAATTGCATAGTCCTTCTTTGCCATGAAAATTAACTTAATCCCAAAAAAACCTTTCCACTGCATTTCATTGCTGTCATTAAAGGACCTGCTGAGATCATTTCAGTAATCGTCTTGTTAACTCAGGTGAGAATGTTGACGAGCACAAGGCTGGAGATCATTATGTCAGGCTGATTGGGTTAAAATGGCAGATTGACATGTTAAAAGGAGGGTGATGCTTGAAATCATTGTTCTTCCATTGTTAACCATGGTGACCTGCAACGAAACACGTGCAGCCATCATTGCCTTGCATAAAAATGGCTTCACAGGCAAGGATATTGTGGCTGCTAAGATTGCACCTCAATCAACAATTTATAGGATCATCAAGAACTTCAAGGAAAGAGGTTCAATTCTTGTTAAGAAGGCTTCAGGGCATCCAAGAAAGTCCAGCAAGCGCCAGGATCGTCTCCTAAAGAGGATTCAGCTGCGGGATCGGAGTGCCACCAGTGCAGAGCTTGCTCAGGAATGGCAGCAGGCAGGTGTGAGCGCATCTGCACGCACAGTGAGGCGAAGACTTTTGGAAGATGGCCTGGTGTCAAGAAGGGCAGCAAAAAAGCCACTTCTCTCCAAAAAAAAACATCAGGGACAGATTGATCTTCTGCAGAAAGTATGGTGAATGGACTGCTGAGGACTGGGGCAAAGTCATATTCTCCGATGAAGCCTCTTTCCGATTGTTTGGGGCATCTGGAAAAAGGCTTGTCCGAAGAAGAAAAGGTGAGCGCTACCATCAGTCCTGTGTCATGCCAACAGTAAATCATCCTGAGACCATTCATGTGTGGGGTTGCTTCTCATCCAAGGGAGTGGGCTCACTCACAATTTTGCCCAACAACACAGCCATGAATAAAGAATGGTACCAAAACACCCTCCAACAGCAACTTCTTCCAACAATCCAACAACAGTTTGGGGAAGAACAATGCATTTTCCAGCACGATGGAGCACTATGCCATAAGGCAAAAGTGATAACTAAGTGGCTCGGGGACCAAAACGTTGACATTTTGGGTTCATGGCCTGGAAACTCCCCAGATCTTAATCCCATTGAGAACTTGTGGTCAATCCTCAAGAGGCGGGTGGACAAACAAAAACCCACTAATTGTGACAAACTCCAAGAAGTGATTATGAAAGAATGGGTTGCTATCAGTCAGGAATTGGCCCAGAAGTTGATTGAGAGCATGCCCAGTCGAATTGCAGAGGTCCTGAAAAAGAAGGGCCAACACTGCAAATACTCTTTGCAAAAATGTCATGTAATTGTCGATAAAAGCCTTTGAAACGTATGAAGTGCGTGTAATTATATTTCACTACATCACAGAAACAACTGAAACAAAGATCTAAAAGCAGTTTAGCAGCAAACATTGTAAAAACTAATATTTGTGTCATTCTAAAAACTTTTGGCCACGACTGTATGTATATAATTTCTGCAGCAATACCCATGGTGTGGAAGCAATCTTCCTGTGTGTGTTAAATTCAAATTGAGTATCACAACTCAATCAACCATTTACGTATTTTCACTTTCCACACGGTCGCAATACATTTTTTTTTTTTTGGGGGTGCTTTCAATTTAATTAAGCAACATATATACAATATGTGATTACTGTAGCAATACCCATGGTGTGGCAGCAATCTACCCGTGTGTGTTAAGTTGAAATTGAGTGTCCCATCTAAATCGTCCATTCTGCATTTACATATTTTCAGTTTCCACACGGTCCCAATAATTTTTTTTTTTTGGGGGTGCTTTCAGTTTAATTAAGCAGCATATACTGTATATTTGATAACTGTAGCAATACCCTTGGTGTGGCAGCAATGTCCCTGTGTGCGTTAAGTTGAAATTGAGCGTCATGCATCAATTGTTAATTTCCATGAATTTTATCAACACGGTTGGAAATTAAATGTTTTTTGGGACTTGTTCAATTTAATTAAACCAGCATATATGTGATCAACACCAATACACAGGCCAGCACACAAAAGTATCTGTGAGAGGTATTTAGTTTCCCTTCCTTCCTGTGTTCACAAACACGTTTCCAATTATTATTATTTTTTTTATTGGGGATTGATTATATTCAAACTAGCAACATATATACATGATTACTACACCAATAGACAGGGTACCACACAAAAGTATCTGGAAGTGGTAAAGAATTTAGGCCCACATCCATTTCCCTATATTCACACTTTTGTAATAATTTATTTATTTTTTAGGGATTGTTGATTATTTTCAAACTAGCAGCATATATATGTGATTACTAAAATAATATACAGGGGAGTGCACAACATTATCTGAAAGGCCCCATAATGTATGGGCTATGGAAGGGTTCCAAACGAAAGACTCAGAGCCAGAATGTGAGTAATAGCAGCACCATCTATCCGGCCAGAAGTAGTGGTAGTAGTAGGCCACAGTTGTCCTGCTGGCTTCGGAAAGACGCAACATTATAGGAGAAAGAGGATGAGATATTGGAATGGATGGCTCACCTTCTGGAGATGAAGGTGACTGGAGTCCAACACCATGCCTTGGAGCCAGTGGACACAGCATTCCTCCTGCTCCTCCTCTTCACTGCCCCTTCCAAGAGGGACACAATCCTTTTTTCTAAGAAGTGGCAAGAAAACCCCACCACACTCTATTGCAGATATTTGAGAGAGCCTCCCTGTTGACCACTTGTGTGAGAGCAGTCAGCGTTTGTACTGCCCTGAGGAGATGGTGGAGGAGGAGGCTGCAGACCTTAAGCTTAGCCATGTTGGTAGTGGTAGTAGTAGTGGCCCCCATAGCCACGCTGATAGTGTTGGGGGCAGTGACAGTGGCAGTCAGGAAAACCAGAACCCACTATGATATCCCACAATCTGATAGAAGCAAAAGGGAGGGCAAGGACTCCAATGAGGATTGTGTTCTAAACAGGATCTGGGATCCAGATCAGAGTCCTGAGGAGGAGGCAATATCATAGGAGGGTGATGGCGGCAGCAATAAAAGGGCCACTTATCTCTCAAAGAACAGCCAGGGTTACATCTGCTTCTGGATTTAGTGATGCTGCTGATGCTGTTAGTGGGTTAGGCCCAAAACGTGCAAGAGCTAAGCTAATCCTAGTTTTTTCCACTCTGCTGGAAGAGAAAAGCATTACTTTGCGAAAGAGCAAAATAAAACTTATGCAGTCAAGCACCAGAGCTCTATTAAACCACATGAAGCAGCATCACCTCATCCCATGGGCAAACAGAGGTGGCGTCAGCCACTGCAGCAGAAGTTTCCTCCTTCTCCCAGTCCAGTTTGTAGCTTGTCACCCTGCCGACTCCAACTGGGCAAGGTGGTCAGCAACATTGGGCACAACATTATAGCCATCCTGAACGTGGGCGAAATAACACATGCTCCGTGCATGGTGCATTTATCAACCTAGTGGTGCAGCGCTTTATAAATAAGTACACTGGATTGCGCAAGGTGCTGGCAAGTCAAGCAGACTGTCCAAGCACTTCAGACACTGTTACATGGCAAGGAATTGGCAGGGGATTAACATGGTTGAAATTTTTAACATTTTCTTGCCCCTTCCCTTAAATTTTTTTTTGACGGCGCAGCATAATTCTAGAGGATTACTGCATCAATACCGCAATTTTTGTCAAAGTCCAGGAAAAGCTGGAGCCTGCAATGCATCATGCCACTGCCAGTAATGCCTGAGGGTCAGTTTTCATGTACTCACTTTCCACACAGTGGAAATGTAAAAATTTTCTTGGGGGGTGGGAGGGATAAAGTAGCAGCATAAATGTATGTGATTACCGATATAGATTTGTATAGCGAGCTTTGGATGTTATATCTGAAGTCGCTTCATTCAAAACTTTGGATTAATACTGGTGAGATAAATATCTTGGTCAAATGCCAACTTTGTATAAAAAAATGGGAAAAGTTGTCTTTTGCCAAGATATTTCTCTCACCCAGCATGGGTATATGTAAAATGACACCCCAAAACACATTCCCCAACTTCTCCTGAATACGGAGATACCACATGTGTGACACTTTTTTGCAGCCTAGGTGGGCAAAGGGGCCCATATTCCAAAGAGCACCTTTTGGATTTCACCGGTCATTTTTTACACATTTTGATTTCAAACTCCTTACCACACATTTGGGCCCCTAGAATGCCAGGGCAGTATAACTACCCCACAAGTGACCCCATTTTGGAAAGAAGACACCCCAAGGTATTTCGTGATGGGCATAGTGAGTTCATGGAAGTTTTTATTTTTTGTCACAAGTTAGTGGAATATGAGACTTTGTAAGGGAAAAAAATAAAAATAAAAAAATCATCATTTTCCACTATCTTGTGACAAAAAATATAAAATTCTAGGAACTAGCCATGCCCCTCACGGAATACCTTGGGGTGTCTTCTTTCCAAAATGGGGTCACTTGTGGGGTAGTTATACTGCCCTGGCATTCTAGGGGCCCAAATGTGTGGTAAGGAGTTTGAAATCAAATTCTGTAAAAAATGGCCAGTGAAATCCGAAAGGTGCTCTTTGGAATGTGGGCCCCTTTGCCCACCTAGGCTGCAAAAAAGTGTCACACATCTGGTATCTCCGTATTCAGGAGAAGTTGGGGAATGTGTTTTGGGGTGTCATTTTACATATACCCATGCTGGCTGAGATAAATATCTTGGTCAAATGCCAACTTTGTATAAAAAAATGGGAAAAGTGTTTTGCGGATCCGATCCATGTATCCGTGGATCCGTAAAAATCATACGGACATCTGAATGCAGCCTGACAGGGGGGTGATCAATGACAGGGGGGGTGATCAATGACAGGGGGGTGATGAGGGAGTCTATATGGGGTGATCACCACAGTCATTGATCACCCCCCTGTAAGGCTCCATTCAGACGTCCGTATGCGTTTTGCGGATCCGATCCATCTATCAGTGGATCCGTAAAAATCATGCGGACATCTGAATGGAGCTTTACAGGGGGTTATCAATGACAGGGGGGTAATCAATGACAGGGGGGTGATCAGGGAATCTATATGGGGTGATTACCACAGTCATTGATCACGCCCCTGTCAGGCTCCATTCAGACGTCCGTATGCGTTTTGCGGATCCGATTCATCTATCAGTGGATCCGTAAAAATCATGCGGACATCTGATTGGAGCTTTACAGGGGGGTGATCAATGACAGGGGGGTAATCAATGACAGGGGGGTGATGAGGGAGTCTATATGGGGTGATCACCACAGTCATTGATCACGCCCCTGTAAGGCTCCATTCAGACGTCCGTATGCGTTTTGCGGATCCGATCCATCTATCAGTGGATCCGTAAAAATCATGCGGACGTCTGAATGGAGCTTTACAGGGGGGTGATCAATGACAGGGGGGTAATCAATGACAGGGGGTTGATCAGGGAGTCTATATGGGGTGATCACCACAGTCATTGATCACGCCCCTGTAAGGCTCCATTCAGACGTCCGTATGCGTTTTGCGGATCCGATCCATCTATCAGTGGATCCGTAAAAATCATGCGGACATCTGAATGAAGCTTTACAGGGGGGTGATCAATGACAGTGGGGTAATCAATGACAGGGGGGTGATCAGGGAGTCTATATGGGGTGATCAGGGGTGATCAAGGGTGATCAAGGGTGAATAAGGGGTTAATAAGTGACAGGAGGGGGGGGTGTAGTGTAGTGGTGCTTGGTGCAACATATTACTGAGCTACCTGTGTCCTCTGGTGGTCGATCCAAACAAAGGGGACCACCAGAGGACCAGGTAGCAGGTATATTGGACGCTGTTATCAAAACAGCGTCTAATATACCTGTTAGGGGTTAAAAAAATCACATCTCCAGCCTGCCAGCGAACGATCGCCGCTGGCAGGCTGGAGATCCACTCGCTTACCTTCCGATCCTGTGAACGCGCGCGCCTGTGTGCGCGCGTTCACAGGAAATCTCGCGTCTCGCGAGAGGACGCGCCGGCGCGTCCACCCAGAAGAGCAGGGCCGCCGCAAAGACGCAATCCTGCGTACGGCGGTCCTGAGGAGGTTAAAGGGAACCTGTCACCGGGATTTTGTGTATAGAGCTGAGGACATGGGTTGCTAGATGGTCGCTAGCACATCCGCAATACCCAGTCCCCATGGCTCTGTTTGCTTTTATTGTGTAAAAAAAACGATTTGATAGATATGCAAATTACCCTGAGATGAGTCCTGTCCCTGACTCCTCTAACATACAGGACTCATCTCAGGTTAATTTGCATATGTATAAAATCGTTTTTTTTACACAATAAAAGCACACAGAGCTATGGGGACTGGATATTGCGGATGTGCTAGTGGCCATCTAGCAACCAGTGTCCTCAGCGCTATACACAAAATCCCAGGGACAGTTTCCCTTTAATGGATCTCAACCAAACTTGATACTATTACAGCGCATGCTGTTAAGGGATTAATGTACCCTATGATCTTATTAGCCTTGGCAGCAGCCTCTTGACACTAGTTTCTACAGTTAAGCTTACTCTCAACTAAAATTCCTTCCCATGTGCATAACCTTACATTTGTCAGTGTTTACCCTCATCTGCCACTTCTCTGCCCAAGCATTTAACATAAACAACTACCTAAAACGTAACTTTTATTAAAGATTATTAAATATGGATCCCTTATAGGGGACCAATGAACACATGGACAAACACAGAGAGAGCTATTACCAACTAGGCAGATGGCTACTGCTATGGGATAGAGGCACGGGGCAACACGTCTATGTTCCTGATGTCTGTCCCTGAATTGCCCTCAAACTATCCTCAGCCCAGAGATGCACCTGAATGATAGGAGCACTCTGTCCACGTGCCTTGACTGACTGTCCTTAAAAAAGCCCTTACTAATGATAAAGTATACAATATATAATCTACCAAATTCCAAAGAGAGGATACATGGTTCTTAGTTTTCACTTAGTATGATACACACTTCGTACATATCGAGAACAGTATAAATTTACGGTTCCAATCAAAAAACGATATTAAATTACTCGTCCCAACGAGTTTCCCCTTGTAATATTAAAGGTTCGTCAGGGGACACAAGCATCAATTGATGCCAGTCAGATTTCATAGCACGTGTGTCATGAATAAAAGCAAAACAAAACAAAAACCAAAACTAAACCAAAAAACTGGGGCACCCTCAAACCAGCACTGGTCTATGAGAGTAATAAGACACAAAATACGTGTAGCAGTTTGAATGTAAATAAACAGTACTGAAAGCCAATGTGATACTTATCTGGTGATGCAATTCAGTTTTCACTCACAGACCGGTGGTGCATGGCTTGAGGGGCTCCAGGGGGCAAAAAGATGTAGCTCCAACTAGTCAACACATACACACTCACTTTTAAACCCTAAACGGGGGCGGTCCTAGATGGTACTGGCCAATCCTAGGCCGTGAATGCAGTCATGTGGCCGGGCCACTGAAGGTGTTAATCCGCCCATCATACTAAATTTGCTATGGAGGCTGGCCATAATCGCCTGTTGGTACAAGTAGCAAATCGCACAGACGGATTACTTAGAAACCGGCCTACACGGGGTCCCAATGTGTAGAAGGACAATAAAAACCTCCGATCCTGTGTGCCATAAAGATGGCCGTGCTTTCCATCCATATGATGAAACGCACGCCTCCCGGATCACATGATGTATGTTAAGATGGCCGTGCGCTCCACCCGTACAGCACGTGGAACGCACGTCGCTCAGATCACATGACGCACCTGTGTCACATGGTGTGGAGGAGGGTCGTGCATCTCACCGCTCAGTGGAGCGCACCTTATCATAGTCGAGTGCTGAGACCGGGGACGGATCGCATATTGACCCTATTGGTGCCTGCTGTATATCCCACAGCGCCATTCAGAGACACAGGCGATTATAGGATTATTCTGTGGTCACATTTACTAGGGGCAACATTAGAGTGCAATAATCTGAGTCTGCCATGGACACCACACTGTCCTTGCCATGATAAAAATACATTGAATACATTAATGGGCGCTCAGATATAGGGCTAACCCTCCAATAATCAACTGACACTTCATGTGTCGATATTCTATTCTATCAGTAAATGAGGATGAAGATTATGAATCAGGGGAGCTACCCTAATGAATTAGAGAATCGAGGGAGTTATAGGAAACATGAGAATGTTAATTTCTCATTCAGCCCTCCCGGTGACTGCGAGCGGAACCTATAGATGCGCAGTTCCTCCACCAGCTCAGGGGGACCGCAATGGGGAGCCCGTGTGCCCATACCTATGCTAATCTCCTCCTGGGCTGGTGGGAGGATAGAGTGGTCTTTCCAAATGTACAGACCTGGTGGGGTGACAAGATTTTTTTCTGGACACGCTATATTGATGATGTCTTTATAATCTGGAATGGTGGTGCTGAGGAGTTTGAAACATTTGTTAAAACCCTGAATATAAATGAGCTGGGGCTTTCTTTCACTTTTGAGTTCCATCCAGACACACTAACTTTTCTGGACATCAGGGTCACCAAATTTATGGACAGACTTGTCCACACCACCTTCAGAAAGACCACTGCCATGAACAGTTTACTTCACTGGGATAGCCATCACCCCACGAACTTGAAAAGAGGTATCCCTCGGGGTCAGTATCTCAGAATGAGGAGAAACTGCTCAGATCCAGAAAGTTTTCATAATGAATCTAGAAAACTTCAGAACCGTTTTAGGAAGAGAGGCTACCCACAACAGATTCTAAGAGGGGCCTTACAGAACGCAGCAACATGCGAGCGTAACTCCCTCTTGGTACCTAGGGAACCTAAAGGTAATGGAAAAGAAATTGTGAGGATTATCTCCACCTTTGATGTAAAGAACCAGAAAATCAGGGAAATTATTGGAAAATACTGGCCCATTATCCTTATGTACCCAGGAGTGTCGGATGTACTCCCCTCCGTCCAAGCATTACCTTTAGACGGGGTAGATGTCTACGTGACCGCTTAGTACACAGCCACTACTCACGACCAGCCCCTGAGGGCACGTGGCTAGACAGGAAACCAATAGGTACTTTCCGCTGTGGGTCCTGCATGGCATGTGGTTATCTGAAGAACACTAAAGTTAACACCTGCTCGGTTACTAACAAGAACTATGACATCAGAGATTTTATCAACTGTAGAAGTAAGGGGGTGGTATATCTTTTTCAATGTACTTGTCCTAAGGATAACGTGGGAAAAACCTATAGGGTATTCCGGAGATGTATCCTTGAACACATCAATGATATTAAGAAGAAAAAGGATACCCCTATAGCGAACCACATGTGGGAATTTCATGGTGGCGATCTGAAGTCCTTGAAGTTCTCAGCCTTGGAAGTGATAAGACCGTCTCCCAGGAAAGGTGACTGGGATCGCAGAATCCTTCATAAAGAAACCTAATGGATCTATAGGTTCTGCTCACAGTCACCGGGAGGGCTGAATGAGAAATTAACATTCTCATGTTTCCTATAACTCCCTCGATTCTCTAATTCATTAGGGTAGTTCCCCTGATTCATAATCTTCATCCTCATTTACTGATAGAATAGAATATCGACACATGAAGTGTCAGTTGATTATTGGAGGGTTAGCCCTATATCTGAGTGCCCATTAATGTATTCAATGTATTTTTATCATGGCAAGGACAGTGTGGTGTCCATGGCAGACTCAGATTATTGCACTCTAATGTTGCCCCTAGTAAATGTGACCACAGAATAATCCTATAATCGCCTGTGTCTCTGAATGGCGCTGTGGGATATACAGCAGGCACCAATAGGGTCAATATTCGGTCCGTTCCCGGTCTCAGCGCTCGACTATGATAAGGTGCGCTCCACTGAGCGGTGAGACGCACAACCCTCCTCCGCACCATGTGACACAGGTGCGTCATGTGATCTGAGCGACGTGCGTTCCACGTGCTGTACGGGTGGAGCGCACGGCCATCTTTACATGCATCATGTGATCTGGGAGGCGTGCGTTTCATCATATGGATGGAGCGCACGGCCATCTTTATGGCACACAGGATCTGAGGTTTTTATTGTCCTTCTACACATTGGGACACCGTGTAGGCCGGTTTCTAAGTAATCCATCTGTGAGTGAAAACTGAATTGCATCACCAGATAAGTATCACATTGGCTTTCAGTACTGTTTATTTACATTCAAACTGCTACACGTATTTTGTGTCTTATTACTCTCATAGACCAGTGCTGGTTTGAGGGTGCCCCAGTTTTTTGGTTTAGTTTTGGTTTTTGTTTTGTTTTGTTTTTATTGTGGATTTGTGACACATGTGCTATGATATCTTACTGGCATCAATTGATACTTGTGTCCCCTGACGAACCTTTAATATTACAAGTGGAAACGCGTTGGGACGAGTAATATAATATCGTTTTTTGATTAATGACCGTACATTTATACTGTTCTCGATATGTACGAAGTGTGTATCATACTAAGTGAAAACTAAGAACCATGTATCCTCTCTTTGGAATTTGGTAGATTATATATTGTATACTTTATCATTAGTAAGGGCTTTTTTAAGGACAGTCAGTCAAGGCACGTGGACAGAGTGCTCCTATCATTCAGGTGCATCTCTGGGCTGAGGATAGTTTGAGGGCAATTCAGGGACAGACATCAGGAACATAGACGTGTTGACCCGTGCCTCTATCCCATAGCAGTAGCCGTCTGCCTACTTGGTAATAGCTCTCTCTGTGTTTGTCCATGTGTTCATTGGTCCCCTATAAGGGATCCCTATTTAATAATCTTTAATAAAAGTTAAGTTTTAGGTAGTTGTTTTCAGTGATAGTGGTCTTTCTGCAACTACCCCTTAAATATTTTTCTTCGACGAAGCATTTAACATAACCAGAACCATATGTGGCAGTATACTGCTTTACACAGTTTGGTATCATCTGCAAAAATATATATTTTACTGTAAAGACCCTCTATGAGATCAATAATAAATATTCAAGAGAATAGGGCCCAATACTGACCTTTAATGGCACCCCACTAGTGACCCAATCTGAGTATGAGCCGTCAATACACAACTTCTGTTTTCTAGCACTGATCCAGTAAATAACTCACATACACAGATTTTTCCCTAGTCCAAGCATTTCCATGTTGTCTACTAACCTTTTATGTGGAACAGTATTGAATGCTTTGTAAAAATCAAGAATGACATCCAATGACTCATACTGGTCCAATCTAGTTTACCATCTCATAGAAACTTATGACAGAACCAATCTTTCATTAACCCATGCATCAGCTGTATTATACAGTTTTTTTCATTGAGATACTTCTGGATAGCATCCATTTTTCAAACAACGTTCCATAAATAGACACTTTATTAGACCTATAGTTTCTGGGCTCAATTTTTTTACACCTTTTTTAAATATTGACATGTGGTCTGAAATAAGGCTAAATGAACCACAATATGATATATCAAACCAGTTCATGCACATTCATTCATAGATATTCCAATTTTCATACCTCATTTGTCAGTTCAAGAATTTAACAGCCTCTGTTCACATATTGTGGTTGGTTTTCATTACGGATGTGGCTGTATAATATCACTAAATTGCTAAAGCATTTTTCTTCTTGGTTTTCAGGGTCTTTTGAAAAAGGGTTCATCAAAGCAGAGCATCAGGGTAGAGGAAGTATGTGGTAATGGTAAATAGCTATGCTAATAACCCTTGAATAATCTTATTACCTATTTTGATTGGTAAAAACTAGCGACTACTGAGACTTGTTTTCATCTTGGGTGGTCAGAGGCTTGACTCCAGAATGATACTTAGGAACAATTATTCATGCAACCACATGTAGAAAAGCTTATTTTCATTAACAATTGGTAAAGAGAAGGTAGAAGCAATTATTTAACACATGGAGATGCTATTTACTATATTATGTCTGGTAATAACAAGATTGATCTAGTGATTACCAATCATCCGGTGTAGACAGAGAAATTGGGCTTTACTTCACCCATTGGCTCACTCTTTGAAGAAATTGTCATACTTGTTCCCCAAGTACCTCTTCATGACATTCACTTAGTATTCACATAGTATATCATCACATGGTATTCAATGTGTATAGTAATGTGCATGGCCACCTAATAAGTTGAGTGCTGGTATTTAGTCATTCTCCCCATGGCCAGTTCTCTATATAGTCTGTTACCTGCAGAGTAGTCACCAGAAATAGTATTTGGCCCTGCTTGTGAGGGATGGACCAAAGTCCTTGCTGTAGCATTGCAGTATCCAGGGATATTGCTAGGTCAAAACATTTGAGGCTTCATGGCTGTCTACTATACAACTGTATCTCCTTGTGGCAGGACACAAGAGCCAATCACTTCCAGAGGCCTATGAGACAGTAGAAATGTGTGGGCAGTCATCAAATGATAATAGCATAGCAACCACCTATGCCTAGGTCTCAGGTGATGCGATGAGGCCATCACAAGTGCTTTGCAAAATGCAGGTGGGTATTGACTTAATTGCGCTGTCTAAGCTAAGAAGCTGGCAACTCAGGCAGTAGTCCAGAAGAGAACTGTGGTCTGCATTGACACTTGACACTTTGGGTCAAGATAGTACCGGGGCAGTGTGAGGGGAATTACAACTACTATAAGTACTTTGGGCACTACAGGGGGCCATTATAAGTACTGGTGGCATTATACCCCCTAAAGGCACTATTAGGGGCATTATAACTTCTGTGAGCACTATAGGGAACATTATACACACTGGAAACACTGCCATTACATCGACCAGGTGTACTAAGGGGCTCTATAGGTGGAATTATAACTACTGGGGGCACTATATGGAGAATTACACTAAACTGGGAGCATTACATGGAGCATTATATCTACTGGGGCACTACAGGGGGCATTATACCTACAGTGGCAGTAGAGGGTGGCATTATGACTACTGGGGGCAGTACAGGGGGTATTTTAACTACTTGGGGTACTACAGGGGGCATTATAACTACTGGGGCACTACAGCAATATTTTAATTACTAGGGGCACTACAGGAGAACATTATATCTAAGGGGGCAGTTCAAGGTGCTATTATAACTACTGGGAAACAATAAGGGCAACTTAAAATTACTGGTCATTAGATCTACTTGGAGTTCTAGAGGGGAATTATATATATATGAGAGCTCTATGGGGGTGGCCTATTACTACTGGGGGCACTTTGGGAAGATTTATCACTACTAGGGACACTATCGGTATTATAACTACTGGGGGCTCTTTGGGAGCATTATTAATGGGCACAATATGGAGAGCACTACAACTAATGGAGGCACTCTTTGGGAGCATTTTCACTGTAGGGGGCACTAGTACCAATAAGGGCACTCTGGGAGAGAATTATTACTATTGGTGGGACTTTTGGGAGCTCTTTGGGGACTATGGCACTGTTATTTTGTAAGTATGGTTTTTGGGGACATTGGAAATACAGCAGGCACAGTATTGGGGTAGCAGCAGAATAACACTGTTGGGGCACCAGGAGGAGGACAATGATAGAAAAGTGAGGAGGCTAAGACATCTGTGTGGCAAAATCTGCAGAGATTATACATGACTGGAAGAAGTCATTTTGACTGTCTAGGCCAGATGGAGAAGCTAAGGAAAGAAAATGTTTATATCAGAGGAGACATCACTTTTTGTAATAAGTATGTAGTGCTATATTCTTCTGTATGTGTGCGGAATGTAATGTCCATCCAAATATACTTTTAGCTCTGGGGCTGGGGGAAGGGGGGCTTAGATAAAAAATTTGACAAGTATGCACTGGGACTTGGGCTCTGAATCTTTTGAGACACTAGCAACATCCCTGGCAGTATAGCTGAGAAGGCTCCTTCTCATAGAGAAGAAAAAAGGCATCATATTGCCAGCTACAAGAGTGATTCTATCCAGGGCTCACCACGCAACAGCACAAAGTATCAGTTGGCAGTATATTAGAATATTTAAGACTTTTTTTTTCATTTACTGTAGGTATAGTGACATCAGGAATAAAAAATAAAAAAAACACCACCAATTCCTGTCTTTTTAATGTCTGACATTTAATAAAAATAAAAAAAAAAACGTAATTTTCCAATCTGATTTGTAGTCTTATTCTGTATGTGACTATCTTTCTGTAATTATATGTGAAAGTAGAATGTGTGAAATATATATCTTTAAAGGGAGTCTTTCACCAAATATGACCATTATAGACCACTCAGATCAGGTTCTCCATTACTTTCTCCAGATTACTATGGTACCTTTCATATTGCAGTCCATTGCCGATTTGCTCCAAAAACACTTTTATACCATATGGTAATTAGGTTCTGAAGGTGACTAGGGGTGGCGTTCATGCGGCTGGTGCCCAGGCCCCTCGGCGCCTTGCTTACCAAACCCCTCCTCTTTCACCCCTCTGGCCCGCCCTTTTTTAATCTGATTAACTCCTCCTCCTTGTCTGAAATCCCGTGTCCTCGCCGCTCCACACATTCCCGGCGAGTGCGCACTGCATTGCCCATTATGGGCAGAGGAACAGGGACTTTCAATGGGCATGCGCCAGCCTGCGCAACCCGATCCAGCTGGCAGAGGCACGGGATTTCAGACAGAGAGGAGGAGGTAATCAGATTAAACACGGGCGGGCCAGAGGGGTGAAAGAGGAGGAGTTTGGTAAGCAAAGCGCAGAGGGGCCTGGGCACCGGCCGCATGAACGCCGCCCCTGGGCACCTTCATAACCTAATTACCATATGGTATAAAACTGTTTTTTGGAGCAAATCGGCGATGGACCGCATTATGAAAGGTACCGTAGTAATCTGGGGAAAGTAATGGAGAACCTGATCTGAGTGGTCTGTAATGGTCATATTTGGTGAAAGACTCCCTTTAATGCAATTTTGCAAGTGACATACCATGCTAATTATATGGTATATTGGGATGATGCATATTGCTCCAGAATTGTTATTTTATGGGGAATACAAGCATTTACTAAAACAAACATTTAAGGAGAGGTAAAATCACTGTAGTACTGAACAGTATTTTGTTTTGTACTGTTTAACTTTGCTTCCAGCAAGAACTAATGACCATCCATATAATACAAAGATAAGTCAACTAGAATGGGAGCCAGTCATACAGAACAGCTCTTCTTTCTTGCTCATGGGAAAAGGACCTCCTTTATTATGTCCATATAAGTATAAGGATAGATGTTGTCTTCATGAGAGCATCCCCCTTCACTTATACATTTGCTTATTACTTATGATATGTAAATTATTTTGACCCAATAAGTCAACAATACATTACAATAACGTAAAGGAAGAAATATTCTTATACGCGACTAGAGATTGGCTGATTCGCCGATCTTCAACAAGAAATTTGATTAGTTTTTAATTAATTTGTCACAAATCACAATAAACCAGGTATACTCAGTGTGAAGGCTTGGAAGTTAAAGAGGAATTTTCACCGCTCCTGACATGTCTGTTTCATTAGCTCTATGCATTTCCTATGTAATAACAATTCTGGAACATCTTTTCTTATGCCTCTATGTTGTGCCAATACTCTGTTATTTCTACTAGAAGTTATGAATTAATAACTATTAGCTTTCACAACATACAGACATAAGAATAGATGGTCCAGAATTGTTAGCACGTGGGGAATGCTGAAAGCTATTAAAACAGACATGTCAGGAGTGGTGAAAGGTCCTCTTTAAACTGGAAGTTGATGGCCTCTTTCACGCAGTCAGTATTTGGTCGGTATTTTGCATCAGTATTTGATCAGAATTTGTAAGCCAAAAACAGGAGTGGGTCCAAAACAGAGATAAAATGTAATGGAAATATTTGCATCTTATATGTGTTTTGAACCCACTCCTGCTTTTGGCTTACAAATTCTAATCAAATACTGAACGTGTGAAAGAGTCCTTGTGCTCAATTTGCATCCATTTTGGCCATTTACATCTGAAATCAGTTTTTTTTAACAAGGAAAAAAAGTCCTGCATATCAGGCGATGTTAGGGGAGAGCATTTTGCCTTTGCAGCTCGAGGAGTGCATGCACAGATTCCTGGACATTTTTAACAGCTCTTGTAGTTCAGTGGAAGACTTAAGGAACCGGGTGACAACGAGATTGAAGATGTGTACCATGCAGGGTGCAAGGGTCAGCCGTACCTGACGCAGCACAGACAAAATGTTCTTCCCGTTATCAGTAACCATTGTTCCTATCTCCAGTTGGTGAGGAGGCAACCAGTGTTCAATTTCATTATTGAAGACACTTAGCAGTTTCTCCCCGGTGTGGCTCCATTCGCCCAAGCTGACCAGGCGCAGAACCGCGTGATAATGCCTAGCATTGCAAAGGTGATATTATGGATGGAGGACCACTGTGAACTGTGCCTGCATTGAAGGGTGGAGGATGAGGAGGCAGAGCAGGACATTGCCACAGAAATACCAGCATTACAATGCAAAGGCGAAATTGCCATCACCTGGCCAAGTTGCTGGTGTACTTGTTCCAGAACCACTTTTACCCAGTGGGCTGTGAATGACATATATTGTCCTTGACCATAGTGGAAACTCCATATATTAGTGCCCAAGGGCTGACCCACTTTATGTATGTGTTCAGGGCTGGTACAGCTTTTTTGGGATTAATGTCGGCTTGGGACTCTTCACCTTGGCTGGGCACAAGCCATCAGTTCTCTGAAATGTGCAGAGTCAACTTGGCCAGGTGCACGTTCAGCTTCTGCTCCATTGAATGACTACGCATACTGTTGTCTTTTTGCAGTCGCCTCTGTGTTGGATTGCTGTTGAAACAAGTGATGAGGAGTAGGAGGAGCCTCAGGAGCAATAGATGACATTAAAGTTGATGGGAAGGAAAGTCAGCTTCCTTCTGCTGATGTTGTCGAGACTTGACTGCTGGAGAGTGGGTGTGGAACAGTGGGAGATGCAGCAGTTGCTGACTCACGGCCGTCGTGTCAACTTTGGCACCCTGGCCACGCCTCATCTTCTGCCCACACATCCTGCATGCTGCCACACTAACATCCCTCAGCGACTTGGTGAAAAATATCCACACTGGCGAGTATGGAATTTTCCCTCCACCGCTGCTTTTATGAACCCGTGCACTGCTAGTGTGTTCTTCACAGGTAGTCTCCCTAATAGTGATGCAAATATTTGGGTGAATATTCGCCATATATTCGAGAATTCACGATTTCCAGTCATTATTTTCTTGATTGCGAAAATTCGCATTACGAAAAAAAATTTGCATTGCGAAAATTTGCAATCAACACTACTCCTAAAATCAAAGATATTGCAGCCTTCTCATTGGCCCACAAGCTAGAAGCAGGGAGGGATCATGTGTACTGTTTGAAAAAAAATAATCGAATATTCGAAATCACTATATTCGAAATATTCGTGAATTCTCAAAGTGAAAAATTTTTGCGATAAAAATTTGCAATTCGAATATTTGTGATCAACACTACTCCAGAGTAGCAGATGGTGTACCCATCCTGCATTTGGCTGCAGATCTCCCACTGCTTCCATCCTGCTGTCTCACAGACACGTGTCCACTCTGCTGTCTCACGCTCACGCTTCCACCCTGCTGTCTCACAGGCACACTGATACCCTTGCCCTCTGATGATGATGCCCCTTCTTCATCCAGTTCCCACATGCAACCAGCAACATCATCCTCTACACCTGTTTGGTCGTCACTTATGTCACCCTCACCTGTCTCTTGCGCACATCCCTGACCTCTTGCAACATGTGCTTCCACCTGACTATCATCATCGGTAGTTGCACACCTAGAGGAGTCCACAGTGTACTGTCAAAGGAACCCACTGATTCCTGGCTGCGTGTATCTGTTGTCACTTGAGATGTTGAAGAGCGAGTCAACCATTCCAGTACAGCTGGATTGTTGGTCAAAACACAGAGGCTGCTACCCCCCTTCCCCTTCTTCTGCTGCTGCTACTTTTGCTGGCTATAGCAACATTTTTGCTATTTCCTGTTCCTTTGGAGGGCCCAGGCAAATGTATGTTGGCCATAGTGTACGGTAACTGTATCAATAATGTAACGGATTAACTAGGAATGTTGCAGCAGTTGAACAAGATGCACGTGGCAATATATTAGTCTGCCCTTTAATACTGAGGCATTACTATGCCTCAGTATTTAAGGGCAGACTAATATATCGCCACGTGCATTTTGCTATCTGTAAAATAACGGATTAACTATGGACGTCGTAGCAGTTAAAAAAGGTGCAGGCAGCGATCTCACTCTACCTGTAGTCTCCCAACTGTCTCCCTATGCTCTCCGTACAGTCTCAAAAAACCCTCCCTACGATCTCACTGCACTGTCCCTTTACTGTCCCTATCAATATTCTTTTTTGAGCTGTATTTAGCAACACTGTCCACGTCTCTCCCTATGATCAGCTCACAGTGAAATGGCGGAGGTCACACGGGATGAGGTTATTATAGGGCTGTGACATCACAGGGGGATGGCTAACAGCCGGTTGGCTGGCTGCATGGCATTCTGGGTGATCTTGCGCCACCATTTTAGAAAAAAAATGATTCATTACGAAGTGCAAGGAAATTCGGATTTATAGCGAATCAAATTTTTCTTTAACTTCGGATCGAATTCCACTTTGGACGCTTCGATTCGCTCATCATTATACATATCAATGACCCACGAGAACACAGATATAGAAAAGAACATATAAATGCAATAGTATTAAAGGGGTTCTCTCATCCAGACAACCCTTTTTCATACACAGTGGCTGGAGGAGGATTGAACCAGAGTGAGGATTTCAAACCTCTAAAGAATTGTGTACACATACATCACACCAAAATGGAAAAGTGAGCAATTTTGTAATTTTATTACACTTATCTGACAAAAGCATCACTAAAAAGCTTATTTTAGGCTGTGATATGCTTTAACTCCTTAGGGACCCATGATGTATCGGTACGGCATGGTTCCCGAGTCCTTAAGGACCCATGACGTACCGATACATCATGTGTTGTTCCGTTCACCGCCGCCCAGCGGGCGGTGATCGGAATAAGGTGCCTACTCAAATCATTGAGCAGGTACCTCAGCTAAATGCGAGGGGGGGGGGTCAATTCAGACCTGCGGTTTGCGGCTTTTCTAAGTTGCGGCGGTGGTGCCATCGGGTCCCCATGGGGCTGGGGGAGGGACCCGATGGCATGGAAGGCAGCGCGATGTCTAAGGAAGGCATCACGCTGCCTTCCGGTGAAGAGCCTGTGAGATCCAGCCCCCTGGATCTCACAAGCCGGAAGCTGTATGAGTAATACTCACTGTATTACTCATACAGCCAATGCATTCCAATACAGAAGTATTGGAATGCATTGTAAAGCAATATACCCCCCAAAGTGGGACAAAAAATAAAGTAAAAAAAAAAAGTTGAAAAAATAAAGTTTTCCCCCACAAAAAATTAAAGTTTCAAGTAAAAATAAACAAAAACGTCATTTTCCCCAAATAAAGATTAAAAAAAATAGGGGGGAAAAAAAGTATACATATTAGGTATCGCCGCGTCCGTATCGACTGGCTCTATAAACATATCACATGACCTAACCCCTCAGATGAACACCATAAAAAATAAAAAATAAAAACTGTGCTAAATAAACCATTTTTTTGTCACCTTACATCACAAAAAGTACAACAGCAAGCGATCAAAAAGGCGTTTGCCCACCAAAATAGTACCAATCTAACCGTCACCTCATCCCACAAAAAATGATCCCCTACCTGAGACAATCGCCCAAAAAGTAAAAATAAATATGGCTCAGAATATGGAGACACTAAAACATCATTTTGTTTGTTTTAAAAAAGCTGTTATTGTGTAAAACTTACATAAATAAAAAAAAGTATACATATTTGGTATTGCCGCGTTCGTATCGACCGGCTCTATAAAAATATCACATGACCTAACCCCTCAGATGAACACCGTAAAAAAATTAAAAATAAAAACTGTGCTAAATAAACAATTTTTTGTCACCTTACATCACAAAAAGTGTAATAGCAAGCAATCAAAAAGTCAAATGCACCCCAAAATGCATGTGCCAATCAAACAGTCATCTCATTCCGCAAAAAATGAGACCCTACCTAAGATAATCACCCAAAAACTGAAAAAACTATGGCTCTCAGAATATGGAGACACTAAAACATGATTTTTTTATGTTTAAAAAATTATATTATTGTGTAAAACTTACATAAATAAAAAAAATGTATACATATTAGGTATAGCCGCGTCCGTATCGACCGGCTCTATAAAAATATCACATGACCTAACCCCTCAGATGAACACCGTAAAATTTTAAAATAAAAACTGTGCTAAATAAACCATTTTTTGTCACCTTACATCACAAAAAGTGTAATAGCAAGCGATCAAAAAGTCACACGCACCCCAAAATAGTGCCAATAAAACCGTCATCTCATCCCGCAAAAATCATACCCTACCCAAGGTAATCGGCCAAAAACTGAAAAAATTATGGCTTTCAGACTATGGAAACACTAAAACATAATTTTTTTTTTTTCAAAAAAGAAATCATTGTGTAAAACTTACATTAAAAAAAAGTATACATATTAGGTATCGCCGCATCTGTGACAACCTGGTCTATAAAAATATCACATGATCTAACCTGTCAGATGAATTTTGTAAATAACAAAAAATAAAAACGGTGCCAAAACAGCTATTTCTTGTTACCTTGCCTCACAAAAAGTGTAATATAGAGCAACCAAAAATCATATGTACCCTAAACTACCAACAAAACTGCCACCCTATCCCGTAGTTTCTAAAATGGGGTCACTTTTTTGGAATTTCTACTCTAGGGGTGCATCAGGGGGACTTCAAATGGGGCATGGTGTAAAAAAAAAACTGTCCAGCAAAACCTGCCTTCCAAAAACCGTATGGCATTCCTTTCTTTCTGCGCCCTGCCGTGTGCCCGTACAGCGGTTTACAACCACATGTGGGGTGTTTCTGTAAACTACAGAATCAGGGCCATAAATATTGTGTTTGGTTTGGCTGTTAACCCTTGCTTTGTAACTGGAAAAAAATTATTAAAATGGAAAATCTGCCAAAAAAGTGCAATTTTGAAATTGTATCTCTATTTTCCATTAATTCTTGTGGAACACCTAAAGGGTTAACAAAGTTTGTAAAATCAGTTTTGAATACCTTGCGGGTGTAATTTATAGAATGGGGTCATTTTTGGGTGGTTTCTATTATGTAAGCCTCGCAAAGTGACTTCAGACCTGAACTGGTCTTTAAAAATTGGGTTTTTGAAAATCTCTAAGCCTTGTAACATCCCCAAAAAAATAAAATATCCTTCCCCAAATGATCCAAACATGAAGTAGACATATGGGGAATGTAAAGTAATAACTATTTTTGGAGGTATTACTATGTATTATAGAAGTAGAGAAATTGAAACTTAGAAATTTGCAATTTTTAAAAGTTTTGGGTAAATTTGGTATTTTTTTATAAATAAAAAAGATTTTTTTTTTACTTCATTTTACCAGTGTCATGAAGAACAATATGTGACGAAAAAACAATCGTAGAATGGCCTGGATAAGTCAAAGTGTTTTAAAGTTATCAGCACTTAAAGTGACACTGGTCAGATTTGCAAGAAATGGCCAAGTCCTTAAGGTGAAATAGGGCTGAATCCTTAAGGGGTTAATTAATTCAGAAATGCATTTACACCTGTGCTGCTAGGTTGATGAATATGTTGCAATATAAATTTGGATAAGTAAAGTGTTCATGTTTATTTGTCAAACATAAAATAATAGCTTTTGTCAAGTGTATGAAAAAACAAACTGCAGGTTGAATATCAAGGCAGATAACAGTTCCTTTTTCCCCTCATCATACAAACCACTGAGGAAAATGTAGATATCAAATAACTGTCACACTTGAAAGAACGTTGGACATGGATTCCCAGCCTTGTATCAGAAAAAGCGTGAATCTGATTCAATGTGACAGACGAACCCTTCTGTAGAAAATGACTTATCATATAATTAGAGATCCTGTACTACAGTGTCTACAAGGTATCATCAAATCTTATAGCCATGTATGTGTGCCACAAGATATTAATAATCATGGCATTTATTAATCATACAGCTCTGCTAGTATCTTCATTAGCTGTTTTACAGTTTAATGAATATCTCCATATTACCGAGCACAGAGGTCATTCTCCTGGTGTATTTGATGAAAATGGAAAAAGACAGATGAGAGAAAGTATGAGTGGTTTTTTTTTTAAAGACAGATACTGTAATATCAGAACTTGGACAAGTTACTTCTTAATACTGTCACTCAAGATTACAGAATTGAAAAAGCAGTTGGTGCATGAGAAATCTAAACCAAGTGTAAAAACAAGTTACAAAAATACAATAGAGAAACATTAACTTGTATTGTTATGAAAAGTGCCAGAGGAAAAACAATATGGCTATACATTAAATGACATGTAGATTGAAATGCCTAAAACACAAGATAAACACTTCTTTAGAAAGTGCACAATTCATCTTACAGGAACATGCCAGAATTAACATGCTCAGGAATACAATGTAGAAGAAAGTGTATCTAACATTTGGTCTATTTCCCTGCTTCTCGAGATCTGTGTGTTTACATAGGATGACGGCATATCTTCCAAAAATAACTAGCTAAATAAATAAAGCTAAAAAAAATCTAAAGCAAGCAGCAGTTAGTAGTGTTATAACATAAAGGGAATATGTCATTATGAAATTCACCATTAAACTAGGTATAATGTATTGTAGGGCTAGCATAACTGACTGTAGTGATACCTTTCATTTAGGGATCCATTGCTTCATTTTGGAAGAAAATTATTTTAATAATCCATATGCAAATGAGCAGTTAAGTGCTCAAACCACTGTGTGCACCCTTGCTTCTTCTGCTTCCTCTGCCGGCCCTTCTCTCTCCTCCTTAATTGAGAGGGATAGATTCCAGCATGGTCATCTTGCTTGGCCGTGTCCCTCAAGAAGGAGATGGAGGGGCTGGGGAGGAGAAAGGATGCACAGAGTGGCTTCGGCCACCTTTGGTGCACTTATTCGCTTATGTGCATATGAATTAAAAGTACTTTTTCTCCAAAATGAAGCAATGGATTGCTAAGTGAAAGGTATCATTACATTCAGCTGAGCTAGCCCTACAAGCTACCATGCCTGCTTTAACTGTGAATTTCCTGTTGATAGATTATGTTTACTGATATGGATATTTGAAGGGAAATTAAGATTTTAATATCTATATCAGAAAAATAGTGTTCTGATCCCTACAAACAAATATGACATCAATAAGCACAAAATTTCCAACCTTGTTCCTTAATAAATGCGACGTGACTATGGCACATTAACCTTTTTACTGCCATAAACCACTTTGGTTGCATGTACAGTACAGACCAAAAGTTTGGACACACCTTCTCATTCAAAGAGTTTTCTTTATTTTCATGACTATGAAGGCATCAAAACTATGAATTAACACATGTGGAATTATATACAACTGAAACAACTGAAAATATGTCATATTCTAGGTTCTTCAAAGTAGCCACCTTTTGCTTTGATTACTGCTTTGCACACTCTTGGCATTCTCTTGATGAGCTTCAAGAGGTAGTCCCCTGAAATGGTCTTCCAACAGTCTTGAAGGAGTTCCCAGAGATGCTTAGCACTTGTTGGCCCTTTTGCCTTCACTCTGCCGTAGCACCCCATCACTTTCCTTCATGGTCAAATAGCCCTTACTTTCAAAGTTTTCCCAATTTTTCAGCTGACTGACTGACCTTCATTTCTTAAAGTAATGATGGCCACTCGTTTTTCTTTACTTAGCTGCTTTTTTCTTGCCATAATACAAATTCTAACAGTCTATTCAGTAGGACTATCAACTGTGGATCCACCTGACTTCTCCTCAACGCAACTGATGGTCCCAACCCCATTTATAAGGCAAGAAATCCCACTTATTAAACCTGACAGGGCACACCTGTGAAGTGAAAACCATTTTAGGGGACTACCTCTTGAAGCTCATCAAGAGAATGCCAAGAGTGTGCAAAGCAGTATTCAAAGCAAAAGGTAGCTACTTTGAAGAACCTAGAATATGACATATTTTCAGTTGTTTCACACTTGTTTGCTATGAATATAATTCCACATGTGTTAATTCATAGTTTTGAAGCCTTCAGTGTGAATCTACGATTTTCTTAGTCATGAAAATAAAGAAAACTCTTTGAATGAGAAGGTGTGTCCAAACTTTTGGTCTGTACTGTATGTAAAGCATGTATATGAAGCTAATACATATAATGACACTATTCTGTGCTGGCACTAATGTTTAAGCAAGCACACTGCTGCCATTATTGTGTATAGGGACATTTCATTAGCATTTTGTTATGTATATTGGCAGCATTTTTTATGTATGGCAGCATTATCTATGAATAGTGTGTGGCGACGTTATTCATTAAAATGGCTGTTCCCATCTCAGAGTGATGGCATCTTGCTGAATATGCCATCACTTTATAATTGGTGGGGCCTAAGCTTTTATGACCATCACCTTTCCTGAGAATCAAGGAGCCTTAGTGCTCATATAATGCTAAATCTCTGATTTTCCCGACACCACTGCCCTCCCATCTACCCGTTTGTGCAGGGATGTGCAGCTGACCCTATTTAACAGCAGCTGGACCTCTCTGATCATTAAGTGGTGGCAAAGTCTAGTGATATGAAAGCACTTTAAAATATGGGAATAGCTTATTAATGTCATTGAATGTGCCAGGGAATGTATATTGAAATGTGTATACAATAGTGTTCCAAAAAATAACAGTGAGTTTAAAAAATGCAAATAAATCCCAAAATCATTATAACTTTTATTACCTTAAATGCAAGTGCATTGGAAATACTACACCTTCAATGTCAAATCAAAATACACATTTATCAATTTTGTGTAAATCCTTTACAGAGAGTAAAGTAAAAAAAAAAAGAAATATAAGGCTGTTTCCCTTTACTTTAACCATATAACTGTTTTGCCTGCTGGGGCAGTGGGAAAAGTAGCTAACTGTTCTGCCCCAGCTGGGCTCAGGCAGAAAGTGGAGGGGGATGGCTGCTTTCAATGCTGTTATCTCCTGGATGGTAGCAGCTAGAAATATGCAACTGGTCTTGTTTGAAAGCTAACGTTCCAGGCTTTCATACAAGATCAAGCTAAAGTCCAAGCAACAGAGGAAATATCACTGTTAGAAATCGAGTCAGGAATAATCGTAGGCAAAACCTGCTTTTACTTTCACTTTCAGCTGCATTCACAGTATCCCGATTTCTATTAGTGATATCTTCCCCTGCACTGAACATATTGCTGACATTATGGAATTGTCTGGAATGTCAGCTTTTAAACAATACAAAGCCTATATCTCTAGATGGTACCAAACCAGAGATATGAGCAGCTAAAAAAGCCCCCCTACCCTTCAGTTTAGAGAAGGAGAGAGAGCGCAGTTAGAGAGCTGACAGGCTTCAGGAGGAGAGAAAAAACAGTAAAATATATAGAAATGTGACATCATCATTGTAGTGACTCAGATAATAAAATTATGTTATTCTTACTACACAGTGAACAGCGTAAAAAAAATCCACAAAATAATGTAAAAATTTTAGTTTCTTTTTTTTGCTTTCTCCATAAAAATAAAATAATTAAAATTATTTAATACACAATATACAGTTGCAAGAAAAAGTATGTGAACCCTTTAGAATGATATGGATTTCTGCACAAATTGGTCGTAAAATGTGTTATGATCTTCATCTAAGTCACGCCAATAGACAATCACAGTCTGCTTAAACTAATAACACACAAAGAATTAAATGTTACCATGTTTTTATTGAACACACCATGTAAACATTCACAGTGCACAGTGCAGGTGTAAAAATTAAGTATGTGGACCCTTGATTTTAATAACTGATTGAACCTCCTTTGGCAGCAATAACTTCAACCAAACGTTTCCTGTAGTTGCAGATCAGACATGCAAAACGGTCAGTAGTAATTCTTGACCATTCCTCTTTATAGAACTATTTCAGTTCAGCAATATTCTTGGGATGTCTGGTGTGAATCGCTTTCTTGAGGTCATGCCACAGCATCTCAATAGGGTTGAGGTCAGGACTGGTAGGTGTATTTTCTTCTGTTTAAGGCCTCATGCACACGACCGTTTTTTTTTGCGGTCCGCAAAACGGATTTCCGTTGTTCAGTGATCCGTGACCGTTTTTTCTTCCGTGGGTCTTCCTTGATTTTTAGAGGATCCACGGACATGAAAAGTGAAAAAAAAAACTAAGTCAAGTTTGCATTGAAAATGATAGGAAAAACGGACACGGATCACGGACACGGATCACGGACACGGATGACTATCTTGTGTGCATCCTTGATTTTTCACGGACCCATTGACTTGAATGGGTCCGTGAACCGTTGTCAGTGAAAAAAATAGGACAGGTCATATTTTTTTCACGGACTGGAAAAACGGATCACGGACGCGGAAGCCAAACGGTGCATTTTCCGATTTTTCCACGGACCCATTGAAAGTCAATGGGTCCGCGAAAAAAAACGGAAAACGGAACAACGGCCGCGGATACACACAACGGTCGTGTGCATGAGGCCTTAGCCATTCTGTTGTTGATTTACTTCTATGCTTTGGGTCATTGTCCTGTTGCAACACCCATCTTCTGTTGAGCTTCAGCTGGTGGACAGATGGCCTTAGGTTCTCCTGCAAAATATCTTGATAAACTTGGGAATTCATTTTTCCTTTGATGATAGCAATCCGTCCAGGCCCTGACGCAGCAAAGCAGCCCTAAACCATGATGCCCCCACCACCATACTTCACAGTTGGGATGAGGTTTTGATGTTGGTGTACTATGCCTCTTTTTCTCCACACATAGTGTTGTGTGTTTCTTCCAAACAACTCAATTTTGGTTTCATCTGTCCACAGAATATTTTGCCAGTACTGCTGTGGAACATCCAGGTGCTCTTGTGCAAACTGTAAACGTGCAGCAATGTTTTTTTTGGACAGCAGTGGCTTCCTCTGTGGTATTCTCCCATGAAATCCATTCTTGTTTAGTGTTTTACGTATCGTAGATTCGCTAACAGGGATGGTAGCATATGGCAGAGACTTTTGTAAGTCTTTAGCTGACACTCTAGGATTCTTCTTCACCTCATTGAGCAGACTGCGCTGTGCTGTTGCAGTCATCTTTACAGGACGGTCACTCCTAGGGAGAGTAGCAGCAGTGCTGATCGTTCTTCATTTATAGACAATTTTTCTTACTATGGACTGATGAATAGCAAGGCTTTTGAAGATACTTTTATAACCCTTTCCAGCTTTATGCTTAATCGTAGGTCTTCTGAGAGCTCTTTTGTGCAAGGCATCATTCACATCAGGCAATGCTTCTTGTGAAAAGCAAACCAGAACTGGTGTGTGTTTTTTATAGGGCAGGGCAGCTGTAACCAACACCTCCAATCTCATTTCATTGATTGGACTCCAGTTGGATGACACCTCACTCCAATTAGCTTTTGGAGATGTCATTAGTCTAGGGGTTAACATACTTTTTCCACCTGCACTGTGAATGTTTACATGGTGTGTTCAATAAAAACATGGTAACATTTAACAGACTGTGATTGTCTATTGTTGTGACTTAGATGAAGATCAGATCACATTTTATGACCAATTTGTGCAGAAATTCATATCATTCCAAAGGGTCCACATACCTTTTCTTGCAACTGTATACTCCAAAAAACCTACAACTAATCCTGCAAAATAAAATAAATAATAAATGTAGAAGAAAAAATTAAAAAGTTATGACTGCTAGAACACAAAGAGGGAAAATATTATTAGTTCTTAAGGCTAAAATGAATGATGTCACTAAGGGGTTAAAAATGCAATAGTGTATTCTGAGTTTTGCGCCAACAAGATTTACTGCAGACACACAATAAAAAAGTGACATTTTTGGGAGGGTTTTTCCAATTTTAACGTGACTGTTAGGAGGTTAAATTATTGAACTAATAATTAGTGACATACAGTTGTGTTCCAAATTATTCAACCCCCAATGCTGTAAAGGGTTTTAGGGAATTAAGTGTACATTTGTAATTGTGTTCAGAATGAAATCTTACAAGGACCTTTTAAAGAACCAAATGCAACTAAAATGACATCAATTGTTTTTGTAATACAGTATTAAATGTTTTTTTTTGTGATTTCTTCATTGACACAATTATTCAACCCCTTAAAGACTTCCACTCTTAAGAACAGAGGTTCATTCAAGTGTTTTCGATTAGGTATTGAAAACACCTGTGGATGTCAAGGAGCAGCAATCAAGCATAATAAGCACCAATTAGGCAGATTTAAAAGGACTGTGATACTCAGCTCCTTCTAGACATTTACTGGTGTGTTTACAAACATGGTGAAGTCAAGAGAATGGTCCAGGAAGACAAGAGAAGAGGTGATTTCTCTTCACAGGAAGGGCAATGGCTATAAGAAGATTGCAAAGATGTTAAACATACCAAGAGACACCATAGGAAGCATCATTCACAAATTCAAGGCAAAGGGCACTGTTGAAACGCTACCTGGTCGTGGCAGAAAGAAGATGCTGACTTCGACTGCTGTGCGCTACCTGAAGCGCAAAGTGGAGAAAAGTCTCCGTGTGACTGCTGAGGAACTGAAAAAAGATTTGTCAGATGTGGGTACTGAAGTTTCAGCTCAGACAATAAGGCGCACACTGCGTAATGAAGGCCTCCATGCCAGAACTCCCAGGCGCACCCCCTTGCTGTCTCCAAAAAATAAGAAGAGTCGACTGCAGTATGCCAAAAGTCATGTGGACAAACCACAAAAGTTTTGGGATAGTGTTCTGTGGACTGATGAAACAAAATTAGAACTGTTTGGGCCCATGGATCAACGCTATGTTTGGAGGAGGAAGAACAAGGCCTATGAAGAAAAGAACACCTTGCCTACTGTGAAGCATGGTGGGGGGGTCAATCATGCTTTGGGGCTGTTTTGCTTCTACAGGTACAGGGAAGCTTCAGCGTGTGCAAGGTACCATGAATTCTCTTCAGTACCAGGAGATATTGGATGAAAATGGGATGCAGTCCTTCACAAACCTGAGGCTTGGGAGACGTTGGACCTTTCAACAGGACAATGATCCCAAGCATACCTCCAAGTCCACTAGAGCATGGTTGCAGATTAAAGGCTGGAACATTTTGAAGTGGCCATCGCAGTCACCAGACTTAAATCTGATTGAGAACCTCTGGTGGGACCCCAAAAAGTTAAAGTCAGAAATAAAGTTAAAAAAAAGTAAAAAACTGTGTTTTTAATAAAAAAAATTAAGTTTCAAGTAAAAAAGGAGAAAAAGCCCCTTTTCCCCTGATTTTATAATAAAAAAAGAAAAAGAAAAAACACACATATTAGGTATTGCCACGTTCGTAACGACATGCTCTATAAATATATCACATGATCCACCCCGTCTGATAAACACCATAAAAAAAAAATGTAAAAAACGGTGTCCAAAAAATAAATTTTTGTCACCTTACATCACAAAAAGTGCAACACCAAGCCATCAAAAAGGCTTTTGTCCAACAAAATGATACAAATAAAACCATCACATTATCCCTCCAAAAATGAGTCCCTACATAAGAAAATCGCTCAAAAAAATAAAAAAAACTATAGCTCTCATAACATAGACACTAAAACATTTTTTTTTTGTTTCAAATATGCTATTATTGTGTTAAAGTGAAAAAAAAAAAAAGAATACATATTAGGTATCACCGTGTCCGTAACAACCAGCTCTATAAAATATCACACAGCAGGTGTACACCGTAAATAAATAAAAATAAAAACAGTGCCAATAAAAGCCATTTTTTGTCACATTACATCACAAAAATTTCAACACCAAGAGATCAAAAAGGCGTATGCCCCCCAAAATAGTACCAGTCAAACCGTCACCTCATCCCGCAAAAAAGGAGACCCTACCTAAGACAATCGGTCAAAAAAATAAATAAAAGCTATGGCTCTCCGACTATGGAGACACTAAAAACATAATTTTTTTTTTGTTTCAAAAAATGCTATTATTGTGTTAAAGTGAAATAAAAAAAAAAGTATACATATTAAGTATCACCACATCCGTAACAACCAGCTCTATAAAAATATCTCACAAATTAAACCCTAAGGTGAACGCTCAAAAAATAAATAAATAAAAACTGTGCCAAAATGACCAATTTTTTGGTCACCTTGCTCCATAAAGTGTAATAACGAATGATCAAAAAAATCATATGTACTCAAAACTGGTACCAATAAAAATTTCAACTCTTTCTGCAAAAAACTAGCCCCTGCACAAGACGATTGGCAGAAAAAAAATAATATATGGCATTCAGAGAATGAAGACACAAAAACTTATTAATTTTTTTTAAATGCTTTAGTATTTAAAACTGAAACAAACAAACAAACAAAGTAGACATGTTTGATATCATTGTGTCTGTAACAACCTGCTCTATAAGAATAGCACATTATCTTCCTTGAATCTTGTAAAAAATATTAAATAAAAACTGTGCCAAGACACCCATTTTTGATTACCTTGCCTCACAAAAAAACGCAATATAGAGCAATTAAAAATCATATGTACCCCAAAATAGTACCAATAAAACTGGCACCTTATCCCCTAGTTTCAAAATGCGGTCACTTTTTGGGAGTTTCTACTAAAAGTGTGCATCATGGCCACTTAAAATGGGCCATAGCATCTAAAAACCAGTCCAGCAAAATCTGCCTTCCAAAAACCATATGACATTCCTTTCCTTCTCCGCCCTGCCGTGTGCCCTTACATCAGTTTACACCCACATGTTGGGTGTTTCTGTAAACTGCAGAATCAGCATAATAAATATGGATTAAAATGGAAAATCTGCCAAAAAAGTGACATTTTGAAATTTCATCTCCATTTTCCTTTAATTCTTGTGGAACACCTAAAGGGTTAAAAAAAAGTTTGTAAAATCAGTATTGAGTAGCTTAAGGGGTGTAGTTTCTACAATGGGGTCATTTTGGGTCATTTCCACTATGTAAGCCCCACAAAGCAACTTCAGACCTGAACTGGTGTCACGGGGCGCCAAAGGCGCACTCGGTCTCCCATCAGCCGCAGACATGCTGCTTAGCTTCGGGAGCGAGGATCTGTGTTTGGCCTCGTTCCCAGGGCGGCTTTGCTAGCTGGGAGGCTACCAGGTCTGCCTTGAGCACCGAGCTGATCACTCGGTGCTCGACTTGTCTGTCGGTCATGTGACGCTGGCCACATCACATGACCCTCAGACTCCACTATAAATACAGGCAGCCTGCTGGCCACAGGTTGCCTGTTAATTCTAGGTTCCTGGCTATTTGTTGGACTACTGAATACTCACCTGATCCTGTTCCCTGACAATCCTTTGCCTGCTCCTCCTGTACTGCTCATCTCTCCTGGTATCCTGACTCCGGCTTCCATCTGACGATTCTTTGCGGACTCCTGTTGTACTTTGTTTCTCTCCTGGTATTTGACCTCAGCTTTTCCTGACTATTCTCTGCTCATTCCTTAGTACTCCGTAGCTCTCTAGGTATTGACCCGGTCCGTTCACGTTCTGTTATTTGTCTTGTCTGTCTTCCCAGCACGTATCCTAAGTTAGGGACTGCCGTCTAGTTGTCCCCTGTCATTAGGACTTGCGAGGCAAGTAGGTAGGGCCAGGGGTTAGGGTGGAGCGCAGTGGTCACTATCCTCCCCCCTGTGTGTAGTGTACGTGACCGTCACAACTGGTCCTTAAAAAGTGGGTAAGAATTGCTTCCAAAATTCTATGCCTTCTAAAAAAATTGAATTACATTTCCAAAATGATGCCAACATAAAGTAGACATATGGGGAATGTTAAGTAATAAATATTTTATGAGGTATCACTTTCTGTTTTAAAAGCAGAGAAACTTTAGAAAATTGCGAATTTTTCAAAATTTTTGGTAAATTTTGGATTATTTTATAAATAAGGTGAAATATATTGACTCAAATTTACCAGTGCCATGAAGTACAATGTGTCACGAGAAAACAATTTCAAAATGGCTTGGATAAATAAAAGTGTTCCAAAGTTATTACCACATAAAGTGACTCATGTGGGATTTGTAAAAAATGTTCTGGGCAGGAAGGTGAAAACTGGCCCGGGGTAAAAAGGGTTAATAGAACAGTCTTTTTACATCTATGTGGAATCAGCTGGCCACGGTGTAAAAGGAGTGCGCTTCTTGTTGGCACTGACATTGACCTGTGAGGCTGAGTTCATACTTAGTTATTTGGTCAGTTTTGGCCCCGTGACTGCCCTAATAAGTGAAGTATGCAGTAATTCTAAGTGCGACGCCAGTCATCTGCATGTCATATAGACTCACAGTATTATTTCACTGCAAAAGCGGCCTCCCTATGCGTGTTAATACAAGTCGCAGTGTTCTATACCACTAGAAAGGCTCTTACAGCCAGGAAATAGCAGTTTTTAAAGTAATTCACCGCAAATATATTCAGATCAAACCAAATTTTTCCCCAAAAATTTGGCAAACTGGCTAATTGAATATTAGAAAAATGTGCTCATCTCTAACAGTGATTTACACTGAGATACACTGTAGTCTAAAATGTAACTGCAGGCTGGGATAGACCTGATTTAATGCACTTTGTGATGACTTAATTCATAACAAACCATATTTTCTGGAGAAATTCGGCAGGGCGAACTTTGCTCATTTGAAATTATCACCATATAATTTTGTTTGGTAGGAACTTTTTATGCTTATGTAGAATATATAAATCTGTTCTTACATACAAAACAGACAAAAATACATGCAGCTGCACTAATTTCTGCTCAGATAATAGGAGCTGTATTGCTGATTCATTTCGGACAAATTGAGCAAAAATGGAACCTAGCACCATTTTACTGTAAAAATTGTCAGGGAAAGCAAGAGGAGGTTAGAAGATAATGGATCACATAAGACTGGAAGGAAGTGTGTGTATGTGTTTGGGGGAGGGGGGTTGCATTGATTGGCTCGGGCTTGCATTGATTGGCTCAGAGGCTAACAGACAGCCTGACCAGCCCTCATTCAGCCCTCATTCCCCATTCAGAGGGGAAACACAAAGAAAAAAGGAGGAAGAGGGGGGTTAAACAAAATCTTCTAGTTTGAAGACAAGAAACCCCAGAGGCGCCACCAGTGATGGAACTAGAAATAATGATGCGAAGACTAATTCTCATATAAAATGCATTTTGTTCTTTTTTTCGGTTATGTTATGACATAGAAGGGGAAGTCAGGTGAAAGATAGCGTTAGTGGGTACTATACACTTAGTAATCATGGTATAATCGGAAAAAAAAAGAAGAAAAAATAGCTGTTGGATTCCAATTTAACTATATCAACACATAGCGCCACTCCCCAAATTGGATAGCAAGTGCATAGATATAAATGCTCATTATTCAATTAAATGACTCTTTGCATATATAGGAGGTTGAAATAAATTTCTGTCAGAAAGCGGGGGTTAGTCACGTCAGCTAAATAAGACAAAGCTAATCTTAAAAGGAATTAAAATGCTAGAATAAAACGTTATGAGAGAAATAAAATGGTGTTACATTTAGTAACAACTAATAGCATTCCACTCACTTCACGGGGGGGCTGTCCACAGGTTAAGCTCAAGACGCCTGCGACAATACCCCCCTGGCCGGGATCACTTATAAGGTGTAGGAGATCAGTCAGCAGATACTCAAGGCTTCAAGTCAATCTCTTTATTGGTGATGCAGACTCAACGCGTTTTGGGGTTTTAGTAAAAATAACCCCTTCCTCAGGAGTAGATAAATGACACAGTACATACAAACACTCACATATTTATAGGGATTCGAATTGATATTCCCGCGCGCGTGTCTGCCGGGGCCGGAAGTGACGTCAGCTTGTGACGACTTCCGGTCTCCTTGGAACGCACAAAACCATATGTTATGCGCCGCACGTGGAAAGCATGAGGCCGTCCCTATTGGTGAGGTCACCGGCAGGATTGCCCCATGGAGTCATGGCGGAAGGGGAGGTGGAATGCACACCCGGAAGTGGTAGCGCTCCATAGTGTAGAGCCACGGCAATCAGAATCAAGGATGGCACCTCAAGCGTTCCACTGTGGAACGCAAACACTGATGTGGCAGCGCTCTACAGTGTAGCGCCGGGGCAACAGGAACCAATGATTACATCTCCCCCATCATTTACACATTCTTTTGTTGTTCGAAAGGCTGAGTAGGTTAATATACATCAATTCATTTACAAATCGGTCAGATTAAAAAAAATAACATAAAATTATTATACTATGTTCACTTGATGATCAGGTTGAAGGAAGGGAGAGGATGATGGGGATAAAGGGATTTTACATTAACATTATATGTGTATGAATCTCTCTTGGTATAGGAGCAGAATTTCCTCTAAGTTTAATACAAAATATACATTCCAGTATGTGTTATATAATACAAGGAATTTTCATAAGCACCAAAAGACTGACATAATAAATGTGGCGGATCAGGAAGTTTGGGGGGAGGGTTTGTGGGTTGGGTTACGATGCATTTCCTAGGATGGGGGGGGTGGATGACTGGGATTGTGGATAGTCTACTACAATGGGAATTCGTTGGTGGATTGTTTTCTTAGTGTAAATTCACTTTACTGATGAGTCGGCCTCGCAACTTGGTAGGGGATGGGCTGCGCAGACTTATCACTCCACTTTCACTAGTTATTCCAGAGGAGTTACAGTTTTAATTCATAGAGGGATTGATTTTGTCTGCGAGGCATCCTCTATTGATAAGCAGGGGAGATTTGTTTTTCTATATGGAAAGTTTCTTGGGAGATTAATTATTTTGGCTTTTATTTATATTCCTCACCCCTTTTCTCTATATGTACTTAATTATTTACTAACCTTCATGGATCAATGGCCTGAATGCCCCTCGTTTATTAATGGTACATACTTGGTATGAATTAATTTTCCAGGAATAAAACAATAGCAAATAGGGAAATTATGCATAATGCAATTAAGGCCTCATGCACATGACCGTTGTGTGTTTTGCAGACTGCAAATTGCAGATTCACAAAACACGGATGGCGTCCGTGTGCGTTCCGCAATTTGCAGAACGGCACGGACAGCCATTCATATAACTGCCTATTCTTGTCCGCAAAACGGACAAGAATAGGACAGGTTATATTTTTTTGGCGGACCACTGAACGGAGCAACGGATGCGGACAGCACACGGAGTACTGTCTGCATCTTTTACGGCCCCATGGAAGTGAATGGGTCCGCATCCAAGCCGCAAAAACTGCGGCTTGGATGGGGACCAAAACAACGGTCGTGTGCATGAGGCCTAAGTTGTACTCTGATTTTCTCTTGGAAAAGGCGCAGCAGAGGATTTTTTTCAAGGGACAAAAATATTTTTCCGAATTGGGTAGACCTGGAAAACTTCTGGCAACAGTGATATCTAACCAGGAATCAAACAAAGAGATATAGTATATATAAAACATAGTTTCAATCATGTGGTGGTTCAATTTAATATTTTACACAGAATATATGTTACACCAAAAAGGCTTAATAAATGTGGTTTGAGAAACACTTCTAATTGTCCATGGTGTGATTCACCTGGAGCTGATTTGGTCCAGTAGAGAAGTGATAGAACATTGGAGGGCAATTAATAACTGCATAACCAAAAATTGAAAGTAGTGACTCCGTTTATGGAACATTGTTGAATACTTGGGGACCTTTCCCAGGTTAATTGCTGTTAAGGGGGAATATTAATCACCAATATTTATGCAAATATCGATAATTAATATTCATAAATGGGAGGAATCGTCTATTGATGACTCCGCCCATTTATACCTAAATAAACATAAAACACTACTGATTACCTCTGATTACATATACACTACACTGAACTACTCTACGTGCGACTTACTATCACTATACTACGGCGGCGACTAGTAAAAACACCATACACTGTATTATGAACAATAAGGAATATTTATTACACAATACAATTATACAAGTCTAACAATATGCTATATCTATATATATTCATAGATCAATGGATATGAATATATATACATACAGAAGTACACACCGCAGTATAGAAATGGTACTACAATAAACACAATACAAACTTAACTACACTACACAGCACAATCCCAAATTCCACCCCACACACTATCTATATAATACAATAATACATTCACATACACACAAATATCAGCAACCCACCCGCCTGACTAATCACTGTCCCTATGGGGTACAAGGAAACACAATGGTGGCTCTGCAGGGGATTAATACCTGCAGGCCAAGGGACACAGGGTTATGAGTTATCAGGACAGTGGTAGCAGGGATCAGGCATTGAAGAGGTTAATGGTCAGGACTCTGCAGGGACAGGGCAATGCAGAGGTTAATGTTCTGCAGGGATTTATTCACCCACTATATGTTCTAATATTTGCTTATAATTATATATATCTATATCAATGGAACAGATATATATATTTATAGCAGCACACAACAATATAAGTAACAATACACTATTTCGGTACTAACTACAATTGTACTAATACACATGCATACAATTTACCAGCAGCCCACCCAATCCTGACAATATACTATCCCTACGGGGAATAACCAGGGGTTATTACGGAACAGGGGATATGAGAGATCTACAATCCTGGGGGAACACAGGGGATATATGATTATAGGGGGACTCAGGGCAGGAGAGGTTAAGGGTAACCAAGGGTTATACAGGGGGTGACTGGGCTGCTTCCAGGGTACAGGCTCATCAAGGATTAATGCTGAGACATGTAGTCAGCAGCCAGGGGTTAGGGGATGGTTGGTACTCAGCCATTTTTCAGGGCCATGTGGCCTCTCTTCAGGGTGCAGCTCCCATGTTTGTCATTGCAGTCCAGGAATCCAAGAGCCAGCATGTCTGCCATGCTGGGGGCTTTATAGCACAAAAGCAGCCCCCCTCCTCCTTCTTCAACAGGAGGGTGATGACATCATCGTGGGGTCGTGTGACGGAATGCTAGAGCTGAAACAAAGGACTTCCTGCACAAGCTGTAAGCCTCCCAACTGCCACAACATAACATCACACACTCCCACGTCATAAACGAACCAGGCTGATCAATATATATATATATATATATATGTACACATATACATACTACACAACCTGGGGATACTTAGGTATATTCATCCATATTGATGTTTGGGGCACATCTACATGCATGTCCATATACACAATATCATAAATGGGCAGTAATAAGCCCACCTGCATATGGATATATTATACATAGAGATGTATGCTGACAAGGGGGCATACATACATCTCCATGTATACACCCATACCACCTGGACCGGCCCATGCAAAAGGGCCAATATACATGCATATATGTAAGGGCATATATACATATATATTTAAATCCAAACTTCCCTCAACAATCCCCCTGTTGTCGCAATTCGACAATAAACTTTGGGGAAGTGTTGGGATATATTTGCCCCCTCAACCCCCCTCTTGGTAACAGTTCAGGAAGGACTGAAGTAATATGGCCCTTAGGTACCTAGTCATCACCCATCGTGCACTAACACCTCCGACCTGCCCTTCAACGTAACCAGGCGTCTCCATCCACAGAATACACCGTCTTCTTCTCTGGAATTTACTTGCATCTTACATTATGATCCTCAGGTGTCAGCCACTCCCTATGTACTCGGGAATGGCTTCACCTTCGCCGTTTTTATCACTCCACTCAGCGACCGTGTTCTTTCTCTTTGCCAGTGTTGTTCTTCTGGCGTCCGTCACCCCCAATGTCAGTGCCAGTCTTTCGGTGTCAGTCACTCCCAATGTTTCCAGAATGACTTTACCCTTAATCCATGTAGCACCTCCTTATGGGGTACGGACGGCCTTAGGCTGACCTTTTAACACAAGTACAACTTTAGACTCAGTTGTTGGAGAGGTTCTCCCATGAACAGATACGTAGGTCTTTACAAGGCAGGTCAGAATTTCTGGTAAGAGGTGATGTCATAGTACCTAAATACTAACTGCGGGAAAGAACACCACACTCACTGACATTCAGTCCAACCCTTACAAACATCACCGTTCTTGGGGTTAAAGTGGCAAATGAACTTGGTAAAGGAGGGGGGGGGGGCCTGTCCCTAGGGAATCTACTCTTCCCCATTCACACAAAAACAGGTCACATCCCTCCCAACACCACCAGATTACATTAAATGTGTGTACCCATAGAGACTCATGCAACCTGGCATATCTCTACACCTCCAAAGACACAGGTAGGTCGCAGACCCCTGTGTCAATGGGAAACGACTATAGGATGCAAATGTGTACAGCCAAATAATAACTCACCACAGTGTGTTGGGAGAGTTTCCTTGGGTGTGGGCTGTCACACATTTGTACCTAGAGTGTCTATGGGTACACCATCGAACAACAAACACAATCAATAAATATACAATACAATGTGCTATGGGGTTTCAGGGTAGTACATGTTATACGTCCCGAACCCTCATAGGAAACAAAGTGTCCATAAAATATTTGGCTACAGGACAAAGTTGGAGTTATGTCCTGAGCCTCCTCCTCCGGATAGTTCTGTAAAGTTCTGTCTGGTTCTGGTGTATTTGGTCAGTAAGTCCCATGACCCTCCGATTACGATGACCAGAACCAGAAGAAGTTTCACTGCGTGAAACAAGTGATAAGTTCTTCCACCCGAACGTCTCCCAAGTCTTCCTCCAGAGCCTTAAATAATGCTCCCGCTGGATTGTGGCACAGTCTTCTCTAGAACACCTCTAGGCAGAGGTCGCTTAGTTGCCCAAAATCCAGTGGGATCCTCTGGAGCTTCACAACAGTGTCAGGGGGAATAGCTGGTCTCTTCTGTGGCGTCTCCTGGGTTTTTCTTCCGCTCCATATAAAATCACACCTATGGCAGAAGAAAATACCAGGCGCTCCCAGGGGAATTTCTCCCCTAACAGTGCAATTAAATGTGAAAATTCCCAGCACCAATACCTTTGATCCATGGGTAGAGAAAGGTATTGGGCTGACCTTTATCTCACAGGACCCCTCGTTATCCCAACACTGGTGTCTGAACACCCTACCTTCAGAGGATAGCGTCCTCTGCTGCACATCCCTCTGCACCAACAGATAAGGATGGCCGCCCTACTAGGTTAGGATAACTGGAGTTCTGTGGACAAAGCACCATCTTGTTATTGATGGCACCGCATCCCTGTCCACTCATGTGTACCCAGGCTGACTTCCCCCTGTGATCCCGTCCTGTGGAGGCCCGCAGAACCAATGGCATAGTCATGCCCTGGCTCCCCAGGACCCCACAACACAAGAACACAGTCCACACTCTGCTGCCAAACACTCTGCGTCCAATCCCTATCAGAGCTGTGCTACCTGACCAGACTAGAATTAAGTGCGCAGCACAACATTACACCAATGTTGTCTGTCCGCCCCAGTCCCCAGCGCAACACCGCCCTACCGAAAACCTTGAGCACAACAGCGTTATCTGTATCGATCCGAGACCCTGGCTGCCCAGAATGAAATCACATCATCCTTTGTGTAGGATTTCCCGTGTGAAATTATCTGCTCGCAAGCCTATACGTTCTCGATCCACAGTATAACACTGTTCCACTGCAAGGGGACACAGAATGAAACATACAGCAGATGGGACTTACACCACTACATAAATCAGCATGGTAGAACACATCCGCAGACAAGGACTACCACCATCAACATCAAGAAAAACTCAAACAGATAACAAAAACACACAACATGGACATACACAGGGAACAAACGGTGTAACAAATAGTTCAGGGGTGTCAAATGTTGCCTAGCCTAGCTTGGCCACTCTGACCCCTCAGCAGCTGGTGATGCTGCCGAGAGGTAACTCCTTTATGACCAAGCTGACTAGACCCCACAGCACAATTTGTTACCTGGCTGATACTGTTGGACACATTGCAATTACTTGCACAAGGGCAATTCCTTGCAATGTGTCCTTTGTTCCCACACCTGAAACACGTGACTTGGTTTCCTGTCCTGTGTGTTATGATCCTATCTGTTTTGCAGTGTCTCGCTATGTGACCTAGGCCACCACATGCAAAACATCTGTAGTTTGCTCTGCATGGCCCAGGTCCATCTACACTGCAGCCGTGCTCCCTTCTCCTGAATTGTTCCATTCTCAGGGACGCACTCTTCACAACAGTTCTTTTTCCCAAAGTCAGAGAAAAATCTCTGTTAGTCTGGACCGGTTTGACCTGATGATTAGACCGGTCACAGACTACTCTCCCCCCTTGTGGCCCTGCACAGGGCAACGTTTTGGGAGATTCCGACCCTGGCTTTACGGAAAAAGAAAGGGCCGGCACCAAATTGGTGATAACCTGTTGCATGCCAGACATTAGCTGGGACCTTACAGCAACCTGAGCCTTCAATCTGGCTACCGTCACATCAGTAGAGGCAGCCCGCTCCTTGAAGGCCTTGACCTCAGTATAAGACTGAGTCAACTTAGCCTCAATTTCCTCCTTCTGCCTCTGCAGCTCTACTAACTGTGACTCTATCCTAGCCACCTGCGCATCTCGGTCAACAGTAGACTGCACATTCTCTGCCAGCTGTGCCCGCAATGCCGAAACCTGGTCCGAATTACTGGCACAGCATTGGCAGTGAATGTTCGGAGGAATTGTCTCCGTTGACTGAGACACCAGCGCAACTTCCTTTGGCTTGCAGATGCTAGCCTCAAACGTATGAACGAGTTTGGCTAGCATCCGAAGCCGTTTGGTGGCCTTGTTCAACACCGTCCGTTTGTTAACACATAGCTTGTCGTAACTACAAGCCTGTGTTAACAAATCGGACCACAGCATTTCTGCTGACTTGTGAGTGGTGGGGAGGATGGGGTTAAATGTGCTGTGTTTAGCTAGCTGGTGTAGTGTGGAGAAGTCCATACTCCCGTTTTGATGAGAGGTCATCTTCCTTGGTGTTGTCCTTTGTTGTCCCTTGTATGCTGCGTGGAGAAGGTCCTGTAGTATCTGGAACGCCTTCTCCCGCTCAGCCGGACTTCTCTGTTCAGCTCCAACGGCGATGGTCCTCTCTTCAGTGACGTATGCGACGACTTCTCTCCAGTGTTCAGTGGGCGTGCAAGGCAATCAGAAAATCGTTAATACACAAATCAGAAAGATTTAAATTCTCTGCTGTAGAGATTGCTCTGTGTTTGGTTCTGATTGAACAAAACGCCTTACCTGTACGAACTATCAGGCAATGGACGCTCAGAATCCACTGACCGCGTCCCTCCTGTCTGACTAGTTCACAGCGTAAACGATTTTTTTCACCAAAAACAAACACAGAAAACAAATTCCTAGCAGTGGGCCTGGCTCGCCAATGTTACGGGGGGGATATTAATCACCAATATTTATGCAAATATCGATAATTAATATTCATAAATGGGAGGAATCGTCTATTGATGACTCCGCCCATTTATACCTAAATAAACATAAAACACTACTGATTACCTCTGATTACATATACACTACACTGAACTACTCTACGTGCGACTTACTATCACTATACTACGGCGGCGACTAGTAAAAACACCATACACTGTATTATGAACAATAAGGAATATTTATTACACAATACAATTAAACAAGTCTAACAATATGCTATATCTATATATATTCATAGATCAATGGATATGAATATATATACATACAGAAGTACACACCGCAGTATAGAAATGGTACTACAATAAACACAATACAAACCTAACTACACTACACAGCACAATCCCAAATTCCACCCCACACACTATCTATATAATACAATAATACATTCACATACACACAAATATCAGCAACCCACCCGCCTGACTAATCACTGTCCCTATGGGGTACAAGGAAACACAATGGTGGCTCTGCAGGGGATTAATACCTGCAGGCCAAGGGACACAGGGTTATGAGTTATCAGGACAGTGGTAGCAGGGATCAGGCATTGAAGAGGTTAATGGTCAGGACTCTGCAGGGACAGGGCAATGCAGAGGTTAATGTTCTGCAGGGATTTATTCACCCACTATATGTTCTAATATTTGCTTATAATTATATATATCTATATCAATGGAATAGATATATATATTTATAGCAGCAGACAACAATATAAGTAACAATACACTATTTCGGTACTAACTACAATTGTACTAATACACATGCATACACTTTACCAGCAGCCCACCCAATCCTGACAATATACTATCCCTACGGGGAATAACCAGGGGTTTTTACGGAACAGGGGATATGAGAGATCTACAATCCTGGGGGAACACAGGGGATATATGATTATAGGGGGACTCAGGGCAGGAGAGGTTAAGGGTAACCAAGGGTTATACAGGGGGTGACTGGGCTGCTTCCAGGGTACAGGCTCATCAAGGATTAATGCTGAGACATGTAGTCAGCAGCCAGGGGTTAGGGGATGGTTGGTACTCAGCCATTTTTCAGGGCCATGTGGCCTCTCTTCAGGGTGCAGCTCCCATGTTTGTCATTGCAGTCCAGGAATCCAAGAGCCAGCATGTCTGCCATGCTGGGGGCTTTATAGCACAAAAGCAGCCCCCCTCCTCCTTCTTCAACAGGAGGGTGATGACATCATCGTGGGGTCGTGTGACGGAATGCTAGAGCTGAAACAAAGGACTTCCTGCACAAGCTGTAAGCCTCCCAACTGCCACAACATAACATCACACACTCCCACGTCATAAACGAACCAGGCTGATCAATATATATATATATATATATATATATATATATATATATGTACACATATACACACTACACAACCTGGGGATACTTAGGTATATTCATCCATATAGATGTTTGGGGCACATCTACATGCATGTCCATATACACAATATCATAAATGGGCAGTAATAAGCCCACCTGCATATGGATATATTATACATAGAGATGTATGCTGACAAGGGGGCATACATACATCTCCATGTATACACCCATACCACCTGGACCGGCCCATGCAAAAGGGCCAATATACATGCATATATGTAAGGGCATATATACATATATATTTAAATCCAAACTTCCCTCAACAATTGCTATAAGTATAAAAAGATTTTGCTAATTAAATTAATGTTTCTGGCCAGACTCTTGATCACAAGGGTCTGGTTTTCACGAAATACACCTACTATATTTACATGGTTAAATTTGGTTAATAAGATCAAGAGATATGAATATATTTTATACAGCAATATAAGCAAAGAAACATTGAGGAGAAATGTTATAGGAAATGGGGAAATTGGAAATCTTAAGCTTCCCTGCCTTCACCTCATCGGTATTCCATCTCCTTCTTTTAATGGAGGGGATAGGAGACGCATCACAAAGGGGAGGGAGGGGAGGGGTAAAGGATGGGGGTAAGGTTTAAATGGGGGGAAAATAAGGAAAGTAACAATGTTGATGATTTATTTTTGTATGGTAATAACTGTTTGTTTTTCTTTTTTTTCGTCTAATGAAAAAAACAAAGAAACTGTAAAAGGGCATTTCAGTGCATTATACCCATGTTATTGAACATATTGCATTACTGGAAGATACCATTCGGTATTATAGCAAACACATTTTGGCGCAATTACGCAGTTATTATACCCATGTTATTTAATGTATTTTATATTGCTGCAAGATATAGTTCAGTATTAAAGTGTAAACATTACTGCAGTAACACCATTATTATACTCATGGGGTTTGTGCATGGGTCATCTTACACAAAGTGTCATAGTTGACAAGTGACAAACAATTAAACATGGCATGGATCTAACTGCCATCTCTATTCACTTCATAGAGGTATATTATATTTGCATCTTGAATCCTCCTAGTACCTCTGCTGGCGCTGTATATTTTTCCAGGTTTATGGCAGCATAACCATCACCACTCATTATTGTGAGCTGATATTATCTTTACAAATTTTTTATGCTGTTTGATCCTTAGGCCTGTATTAGACCTGCATTATATCTGTATTAGACCTGCATTAGATCTGTATTAGACCTGCATTAGACCTGCAAAGTGCAGCCTATTTTTAAGCTGGCTAAAATCATTGTTTGGTGCTGGCAGATTGTGCCATCTATTTATGGTCTGCTGCAGGTAAATAATGATTTTGTATGGGGATGAGCAATGGCATTAGCGATCGCTCCTCCTCATACTATGGAGGAGCAGCGGCCTCCTCCCCATTCTGTGGAATAGCAGCCTCTAGTCTCCTCCACTGACACTTCCTTCTCGATAATTGTCAACCTCATCTGCTGGTCTAATTCAGGCCTTGGTGCATTCCATGAGACAGCCAGGGCAATGTTTTTTTTATTTTCTTTTTTTTTTATTAGCTCTTTCTACTCTGCTGTTGTAGTCAACTTGTTAATTAGACTAAGCAAGTTTAATTACCATAGATACAAGCACACCCTACCCTATAAATTTAGACAGAGCATAGAGGGGCACAGGCATGGGGTTTGGACATGGGTCATCTTACGCAAAGTGTAATTGCTGAGAAGTGTCTAGCAGTTAAACATGGCATTTAGGCAGGGCAGGAGACAGTAATGTTATGCAAGACACACATATGCCTTTTTATACTCTTCATTAATTATGTTCATTGTCTCTCTGTACGTTTTATTAAGTGCCCTATTAACCCTCTTTTTTACTCTTTCCACAAAAGCTTCTCTCTCTTTACCTCTCCCAAGTACAGCTCACATGCTTTATTCACCTTCCTGATTTGTCTCCACCCCTTATGTCCCAGGGTTCAACACAATACACACTCTTACAAATCACAGAACAATTAGCTTTTTCTCTTTATACTTTTGCTTCTAACTTCAAGTGACATCTCGCCCAACCTTGGCCCACCCTTTTCTATCTTTCCCATCTTACATAGAAACTCTGCTAATCTCAAACATTTGTGGGTGTCGTTTTAAACTTTGTGCTCTGGCACCCACGGTCAGTGTGTAAGAAACTTCACTACATACATGACTTCTTTTATACTAACTTAACCTGCTGGCTCTCACCAGAACTTGTATTCAGTAATCTGACACTGCTTCTCCTGATTCTCTTTATCATGGTAGCTTACATTTTTTGCATACCCCTCAGTCATGATAACAGACATGGTGGCAAAGTTGGCATACTCCTTTCCCGACAATGCACTTTCCAGTTTATTCCTCCAGTACCATTACTCTCATTCCCATCTTTTGAGGTCCACACCCTCAGACTCTTTCATCCTCTCGCCCTAACACATGCACTACCGATTCATTTCCCTCCCACCTTCTCCAGGCTCTCTCCCCAGCTGGCACTACTCACCTAACTAAAATCTTCAACATTTCTCTCTGTTCTGGTATCTTCGCCTCTTCTTTCAAACCTGTTTTAACTGCATTATTTAAAAAACCTTCACTTGGCCTTGTCCTGCACAACTATCTACAGACCTGTCTCTATTCTTCCCTGATCTCTAAACTCCTGAAGTGTCTGGTCTACTTTCGCCTCATCCGCTATCTTTACACTAACTCTCTGTTAGATCAATTACAATCTGGCTTCTGTACTCTGCATTCTATAGAAACTGCACTTACCAAAGTTACAAATGACCTCCTGACAGCTACAATGGTGACTACTCTATTAATTCTTCTCGATCTCTATGCAGGATTTAACACCATTGACCACCATCATCTCCTTACCATGCTCCAATCTATTGGCCTTAAGGACACCATTCTGCCTTGTTTTTTTCCTATCTCTCTGACTCTTCCTTCAGTGTATAATTTGCTGACTCTACTCCCCCTCCTCACCCTCTTCCTGTTGGGGTTCACACCTAGGTACTCTCATCTTTTTTCTCTACACAGCCCCTATTGGACAGACTATTAGAAGATTTCCTGCATAACAGAAACCAGACGGATCCGTTATGCTTGCCCATAGACTTTTATTAGTACCAGGGGTGTAGCTAGAACTGACTGGGCCCCACAGCAAATTTTTGTACAGGGCCCCTCCCAAACTTAATGGATGCGCTAATACAGGCACTCACCACATACATGGACGCACTCACCACATACATGGACGCACTCATACACGCACTCACCACATACATGAGCGCACTCATACAGGCACTCACTACATACATGAACGCACTCATACTGGCACTCACCACATACATGGATGCATTCATATAGACACTCACTACATACATGGATGCACTCATACAGTGTCACGACCGCTACCCCAGGAGCAGTCGTGTCGCACCAGACAGAGGGGAAGGGGGACCCTTATCTACGGATGGGAATAGTATGGCCACCCCTGACTAACCCTAAGCTGGCACCTGTCTGCCCTGATACCCTAGACGGGGTGTGAACCCGTGCGGCGAGCAGGATGCCTAAAACCTTCAGTCACCCTAACAAGCCTAGAGTGGGGAAAGGCCGATGGGAGCACTAGTCACCATCACTCATGTCTAGGAGAACAGCAGGGGAAGACAGCAACAAACAAACTATATCAGAGATAGACTTATCCAGTCACGAGCAGAGAAGGCGATCCCAATCACGACAGTCCACGCCGGACAAGAGCTCCACAGCAACACCATCAAACGATCTCCTTCAAAGGTCAGAATAGAACTGGAAGTAAGGACTATATCTGGCAATGACTGCAAGTGAAAGTGAAACTAATATAGTAGCTGGGAGTGGCAGACAGGACTCACCTGAGAAGGATGCCTACAAACTCCCAGTCAGGACAAAAAGGTTCACAAGGCAAAACCCAGATGACATACCCTGAACCACGGAGCAAACTCACAAGCTATCGCAAGTAGCAAGTCGCTGCGACCTTCTCCTCCCAGACCTGTCTGGATCAGTCTCAGTCGTGACAGTACCCCCCTTTCTACGAGGGGCCCCTGGACCCTCAAGACCAGGCCTCTCCGGATGGGAGCTATGAAAAGCCCGAATGAGTCTGTCCGCTTTTATCTCTGATGCTGGAACCCACATTCTCTCTTCGGAACCATAACCTTTCCAGTGCACCAGGTACTGAAGAGAGCGGCGAACATATCGTGAATCAACAATCTTTTCCACCTGAAACTCAAGACTGCCATCAACAACCACCGGTGGAGGCGGTAGTGGCAATGGTTCAGGAGGTTCTACATATCTCTTAAGCAGAGATCTGTGGAAGACATTATGGATCCTTAGAGTCTGAGGTAGCTCCAGACGAAAAGCCACCGGGTTAATGATCTTAATTACCCTATAAGGACCAATAAATCTCGGACCTAATTTCCACGAGGGAACCTTCAACTTGATATTTCTGGTAGACAACCACACCAAGTCATTCACCCCAAGGTCCGGACCTTCAGAGCGCTTCCTATCAGCCGCACGTTTGTATCTACCACCAATTCTCTTCAAACTTTCTTGCACACTCTGCCACACTGAAGAAAGTGAAGACGCAAATCGTTCCTCCTCGGGAATCCCAGACGGCCCCCCCCTCACTAAACGTACAAAACTGAGGATGGAAACCATACGCACCAAAAAATGGTGACTTATCGGTGGATTCTTGACGACGATTATTAATGGCAAACTCGGCTAACGGTAAATAAGATGACCATTCCTCCTGATTTTCGGAAACAAAGCATCTCAAATATGTCTCTAGGTTTTGATTGGTACGTTCAGTCTGACCGTTGGACTGTGGATGGAAAGATGAAGAAAACGACAGATGAACCCCTAAACGAGAACAAAAAGCTTTCCAAAATTTAGAAACGAATTGGGTACCACGATCCGAAACAATATCGGAAGGGACCCCGTGAAGCTTCACAATGTGGTCAATAAAAACCTGAGCCAGTGTGTTAGCATTAGGCAATGCGGCAAGAGCAATAAAGTGCACAATTTTACTGAATCTGTCAACAACTACAAGAATAACAGTCTTCCCCGCTGATACTGGTAGATCCGTAATGAAATCCATTGACAGGTGCGTCCAAGGCCTGTTGGGGATGGCCAGAGGTAAAAGACGCCCTGCCGGACGAGTATGATCTACCTTAGAACGAGCACAGGTAGCACATGCAGACACAAAATTCAACACCTCCTGGCGCCATTTAGGCCACCAGAACCGACGAGACACTAACTCAGAGGTTGCCCTACTACCTGGGTGTCCTGCCAGTGTGGAGTTATGGTGTTCTTTTAGTATCTCCAGTCGTAAATTTTCTGGCACAAACAGTTTACCCGAGGGGCAGGAGGCCGGGGCGTCCCCCTGAGCTTCCAACACCCTCCCCTCCAAACCTGAGTGTAATGCAGAGACCACCACCCCCTTTTGCAAAATGGGCTCTGGTACCTCAACATCACCCCCTCCAGGAAAACTTCGAGACAATGCATCCGCCTTAGTATTTTTTGCCCCCGGGCGATAGGTTATTACAAAATTAAACCTAGTAAAAAATAACGACCACCGAGCCTGTCTAGGGGTGAGACGTTTAGCAGACTCCAGATATAATAAGTTTTTGTGATCAGTAATCACCGTGACGGGATGAACCGCCCCCTCCAAAAAATGACGCCACTCCTCAAAAGCCAACTTAATAGCCAAAAATTCCCTGTTGCCAATATCATAGTTCCTTTCTGCAGTAGACAATTTCTTCGAAAAGAAAGCACACGGACGCCATTCACCAGGGGACGGGCCCTGAGATAGTACCGCTCCCACCCCCACCTCTGATGCGTCAACCTCTACAATAAAAGGAAGCGAGACATCTGGCTGTACGAGAATAGGGGCCGAGGTGAATCTCTCCTTCAGAGATGCAAAGGCAGTTTTGGCTGCATGTGACCATTTGGAAAAATCGGATCCCTTTCGGGTCATGTCCGTCAGTGGTTTGACCACCAAGGAATAGTTTTTTATAAACTTTCTATAAAAATTGGCAAACCCCAGGAAGCTTTGCAATGCCTTCAGGTTCTCAGGCAGATCCCAGTCTATAATCGCCCGGACTTTCTCTGGATCCATGCGGAAACCTGAATCTGACAACACATACCCCAGAAATGGCAGTTCTTTTACGGCGAACACACATTTTTCTAACTTAGCAAACAATTTGTTGGCCCTTAATATCTGCAGCACTTGTCTCACATGGATCTTATGTGTATCCAGATCCGGGGAATAGACCAGGATGTCATCAAGATATATCACAACAAATCTCCCGATAAGGTGACAAAAAATATCGTTGACAAAATGTTGGAATACCGCAGGCGCATTAGTAAGACCAAATGGCATGACCAGATTTTCATAATGCCCTTCCGAAGTATTAAAAGCCGTCTTCCACTCATCCCCCTCTTTGATGCGAACCAGGTTATAGGCTCCTCTGAGATCCATTTTGGAGAACCATTTAGCACCAGCAACCTGATTAAAGAGGTCGGGAATGAGAGGAAGAGGATAGGGATCTCGGATAGTTATCCGGTTTAATTCCCGGAAATCCAGGCAAGGACTTAGGCCCCCATCTTTCTTTTTAACGAAAAAGAACCCTGCAGCCACAGGTGAAGAAGAGGGTCTGATGTGTCCCTTAGCCAAACTCTCCGAAATATAATCTTTCATAGCCTTCCTCTCCGGGCCGGAAAGATTGTATAACCGGGTTTTAGGTAGTTTGGCCCCAGGTAGTAGATTAATCGGGCAATCATATGGACGATGAGGTGGTAACCCCTGACAACCCTTCTCAGAGAACACATCCATAAAATCTGACAGAAAGGCAGGTAAAGATGTTACAGAGAGTGTAGAGCACCTACTACTCAAGCAGTTGTCCTTACAATGTTCACTCCACTCCACAATCTCCCCGGCCTGCCAATCCACCACTGGATTGTGAGTCACCAGCCAGGGAAGCCCCAATACCATAGGAGCCGGAAGACCATCCAGGACATAACAAGAGATATGCTCTTTATGGAGGTCCCCTACCTGCAGATGGATATTATGAATGAGTTAACTCTTTCTGAGTAAGAGGGGAGGAGTCGATGGCAAAAACAGGAATAGTTCTGCGTATCGGTTCTGGAGTAAAACCCAGAGCCTGAGCAAACCGTGAATCCACCAAGTTGACCCCCGCCCCACTGTCCAAAAAGACGGAACAGATCTCAGTCTTATTGCCCGCCTCAACGGTAGCGGACAACAAAAACTGAGACATGCGTATGGAGGAAACGAATACGCCCAGACTGTTATCCTCCGCACAATCTGGGGACTCTAGTTTTCCCGGCGGCTCCTTTGTTTGTGGTCTCTTGGGTTCTGAGGGACAAAGCTTTACAAAATGACCCCTCCCCCCACAACGAAAACAAACCTCTGACCTACAGCGGAACTTAGGAGGATTCACCCGTCTAGTGGCGCCCCCTATTTGCATTGGTTCGACTGGATAATAACAAACCGATCCCTGCCCTATAGAGGCCTCCGTAAAATTTAATAGTCTCTCCCTGAGTCGTCTGTCGATTCTTATGGACAGAGACATAGCAGCCTCCAGAGACCCAGGGACCTCGTATACCGCCATCGCGTCTTTTAATTTTTCAGACAACCCCTGGCAGAACTGACTCCTAAGGGCCGAGTCGTTCCATAACGTATCAGTAGCCCACCTACGGAATTCGGAACAATATAGTTCAGCAGACCGGTTCTCTTGCCGAAGTCTACGTAGCTTAGACTCAGCCAGTGAGACCCTGTCCGGGTCATCATATACGAGACCCAGGGCTTCAAAAAACTCCTCCACTGATCGTAAGGCCAGAGAGTCTGATGGTAGGGAGAAAGCCCAAGCCTGCGGATCTCCTTGCAGGAGAGAAATTACAATACCCACCCGTTGTTCCTCACCGCCGGAGGATCTAGGGCGTAACCTGAAGAACAATTTGCAAGCTTCTCTGAAGGTTACAAATTGGTCTCTCCCTCCTGAGAACCTATCAGGTAAAGCCACTTTTGGCTCAGGAGTACCTTGGTTTCCCGTAGCAACGGTGGAACCCAAGGATGGCTGCTGCTGCTACAGCACTGTTGCTTTTAATCCTGCCACTTCAAGGGATAATCCCTGTAATTGTTTCGCCAAAACCGTAACCGGATCCATAGTGGAACAGAAAAATACAAAGCAAAACAGCAAGCAAAAAAAAAAAAAAAGAAATGTCACTTTTTTTTTTTTTTTAAATGGCCAGATATACTGTCACGACCGCTACCCCAGCAGCAGTCGTGTCGCACCAGACGGAGGGGAAGGGGGACCCTTATCTACGGATGGGAATAGTATGGCCACCCCTGACTAACCCTAAGCTGGCACCTGTCTGCCCTGATACCCTAGACGGGGTGTGAACCCGTGCGGCGAGCAGGATGCCTAAAACCTTCAGTCACCCTAACAAGCCTAGAGTGGGGAAAGGACGATGGGAGCACTAGTCACCATCACTCATGTCTAGGAGAACAGCAGGGGAAGACAGCAACAAACAAACTATATCAGAGATAGACTTATCCAGTCACGAGCAGAGAAGGCGATCCCAATCACGACAGTCCACGCCGGACAAGAGCTCCACAGCAACACCATCAAACGATCTCCTTCAAAGGTCAGAATAGAACTGGAAGTAAGGACTATATCTGGCAATGACTGCAAGTGAAAGTGAAACTAATATAGTAGCTGGGAGTGGCAGACAGGACTCACCTGAGAAGGATGCCTACAAACTCCCAGTCAGGACAAAAAGGTTCACAAGGCAAAACCCAGATGACATACCCTGAACCACGGAGCAAACTCACACGCTATCGCGGGTAGAAAGTCGCTGCGACCTTCTCCTCCCAGCTCCCAGATCTGTCTGGATCAGTCACAGTCGTGACATACAGGCACTCATCACATACATGGACACACTCACATACGCACTTACCACATATATTGACATATATATATATATATATATACACACACACACATGAATATACAAATAGTTATACACCTATTTCTACACACAGACACCTTTCCTGTAGACAGCTGACATCTGGTCCTCACAGGCAGCCTGTAAAAGTAGGTGCCATCACCCCTCTGTGCCATCCAGGGACAGCAGTGGAGGGTTTAATCAGTAACCTACTATGGGGGTCAGAGAACAGGACACATGGTGGGGCCAGGCATTGTGGAGCTCCGTGTGCTGGAGCAGCCAGCCTGCTCTACACTAACTTCACACTGATGGGTGGGGCTTGATCCCATAAAGTTCTGCTATTGGCTGGCAGCTGATGTCATAGTAAGTTGCCAGCCAATAGAAAACAGAAAGCAGTGCTGGCATGTGGTGTCCCAGTACTGTGGATCCCAGCCTTAGAACGGCCATAGGAGGAGGAGAAAGGACCTTCAGTGGGAGGATCTCCAGCGCTGCTGCTGTAAGTGGTATCTGCTTCTATAAAGTGAAGCAGTTGTGAGTACTGGCAGCCCTGGAGCTAATGAAAACATTCAGTACTGCTCTGGGGCCCCTTCTGAGCTCGGGCCCCAAAGCAGTCGCTTCTCCTGCTTCCCTGATGGCTACGCCACTGATTTGGACAGAGCAAAACGGAATGCCTCTTAAAGGCTCCCGTTTTGCATTCCATTATATTCCTTTATTAACGGAACCTATAACGGAATGGCACAACGTTAGTGCAAACCCACTCTAACATCATTAGTGTCGAGTGAATTGAAGTGTATTTCCTTGTGCTTCATTGTAATGAATCAATTTTCTGTGAAATGGCGTTAAACATGCATACTCACTTCAACCATTTGCACGTGAAGAGGCCTCTGCAGCCATCTTGATTGAAGATTTTTTTTTTACTGGATGAACCCCTGAAAGCCCTCAATGTTTATTTCAGGTGCCATGATCAGCATCTGAGGGGTTAATTGTGCCCGCTACATACAAAGAAATCTTATTTTAATTGTAGACTTGTTTGTTGCTGTGTTATTTAATACTCTGTTACATAAACCCCCTGATTGTAAATAGCAGTGGAATACATCGGCAGTAGAGAAATAAAGATTATCATTATTAAGTGTGTTTTATATTACTGCAAGATACCGTTCAGTGTCACAGCAAAAGTAATACTGCAATAATTCCATTATTATGCCCATGTTATTGAACATGGGACATCAGTAGCAGTAGGGACAGCAGTAGCAACACCAGCAGTCCGGACAGTAGTTGTAGTAGGCCACAGTTCTACACACAGTTCTCCTCGGCTTCTGCATCACATTATTATTGAGGAGAAACAGCAGAGAATAAAATTGTGGACTGATTGGCTCACTCCTTCTCTCAGTCACAGCAGGATGATGTAGATGTCACCTCTGAGTCAGACACCATGTTTTGGAGCCAGGGGTCACAATATTCCTCCTGCTCTGCCTCCTTGCAACCCCAGAGAAGCCTTTCAGTTGCATCATCTCTGTCTTTCCTGCCCCATCCTAGTGGGGCACCTTTTTTTTCTTCTAAGAATAAGCAATAAAACCCTGCCATGCACTATGTAAGATACTCAATAGAGTCTCCCTGTTGATGAGTTGTGTCAGAACAGTCAGCAGACGTGGGGGACCCATTGTATAGCTGTGTTGTTGGTGGTAGTAGTGGCACATGTTGCCATAGTGGCTGTAGAGTAAGTGGTAGTGACAGTGTCCTCAGGGTAAATACAAAGCAGGGAATTGGGAGGGGGGGCCAAAGAACCCACAATGACTTACGACTGTCTGGTAAAAGTAGCGGGGAGGGTGAGGACTATGTTGATGATTGTGTGTTAGATAAGACCTGGAAGCTAGATTGGTGATGAGGAGGTGATATCAGAGGGGGAGGGTGGTGGCTGCAATAAAGAGCACAGTCAACAAATGGCCAGAACCTTCCTAGAAAGCTGACAGTGCCAGATATGGTTCTATCATGGTCAGCTCAGGAACTGGTGATGCCACCATTACTGTCAATATAGGCTCAAAATGTGCCAGACCTAAGCCAACCTTGGGTGCCACTAACTTTGTGAATGTACTGTATCTCCCATCTGGCAATTTTTCTCCACAGTGCTGGAAGACAAAAGCATTGCCATGTGAAAAATCTGCAGGATTAAAATAAGCCATGGGCATTCAAACCCAGATGTAGCAGCAATCAATAATGGAATATGTGGCCAGGATTAGGAAACAACTCTATGTGCTCAGCAATCCACTGGTGTCCAAGGTTAACTCCCACCTGGCAAATTTGCTGGTGGTTCAGTTGCTACTATGCCACTTAGCAGATTCTGCTGCCTTAAGGGTACTGATAACATGCAAAAATGGTCAGCACCTGACTTCCAGTTCGTCGGCACGGGAAAGGAATTACTCCAATGGAAATGTAGCAAAAAATCCCAGCGGACGCTCTTTGTCTTCAAGACATCTCTTTCTTTCTTTTATCAATGCAGATACATATTGAAGACGCATATCGGCCCGTCTAGCCTTCATCAGCACACTACAAACAGAGTAATGTGCAGCCTTAAAAACCTAGCCAAACTCCTCCTCCTCCTCCTCTCTAAAATAAAACACCCACAGCTGACTGTGATAATGAATTCTATGCTAGTGAATCACTCCACTGACCCATTGTTACGACACCTCAGACGAACAACATACAAAATAAGCAAAAATAAATAACATCTATACAAAAATCGGATATGCAACAAAGATTGATGTAAATATCACTTGCTTGTAGTAAATCATCTGCAAGAAAATCCCCAAATAACAAAGAAATGAACATATTAACTCATAAGCATAATAAACATATATCTTATATCAGAGTAATTTCATATTCTCGATTCAATCTCGATTCAATCCCCTGGGTTGCAATGTCCCCAGGGTATGAATCTAGAACGCCTCTATGTGTAACAGTTGTGTTTTAATATCACCTCCTCTTCTATGTCGTCTTACTTGCTCCAAGACCTGGAACTTAACTTGAGAGATTGAATGACGTGATTTATGGAAGTGAGCTGGCAATGGTAACAGCAAATTGCCAGTACGTATGTTTGACTTGTGTTTACATATGCGATCACTAATCGATTATATTGTTTCCCCTATGTAAGCCAAGTCACAAGGGCGCTTGATCATATATACTACATTAGCTGAATTGCAGGTAAAAAAAAAAACTTTAATTTTGTATGTCTTTCCAGTATGGGGGTGGTGAAAAAAAAATTGAAATTGATTATATGCAAACATTGCGCACAATGCAGACATGGATAAATGCAGTTTCTTTGACTGCCCAATAATCTTTGTCGCAATGTAGTCTGAATTGTACCAAGGTCCGCATGGACCAACCGATCTCGATAAATAGTCCCGCACTTGTTACAAATTAATAGAGGGTTTTTAAACTGCATTATCTGTGGATATGGCTTATTTAAAAGTGACCAATGTTTCTGAACAATGTTATCAAATCGTTTATTGAATATGTGAAACTTATGAATAAATGGGATATGTAAGGTGTTATCCTTTTCCTTGATTTGTGTACAGACCATTGTCGCTTCCTCAAGGACCTGCTTTGGATAACCTCTTGATTTAAATCTATCCAGAATTTCTCCTACCCTCTGCTCCTGCACCTGTTGATCAGACACTATATGTTTAACCCTTTGTATTTGGGATCTAGGAAAGGATTTTTCTAAAGAAACTGGATGTGCACTGGTATAATGTAGTACACTATTTTTTTATCAGTATCCTTTCGAAAAAAAGTCTATATGTAGAAAGACTTCCTCCTCCTTGATAATCAAGGTATCCAAAAAACTCACTTGTTTTTGATCATGTCATTGTGAATTTCAGTGTAGTACAAATTTCATTCAGGTATCTGAAGAAGGTAGCGAGGGGCTCGAGTGGCCCTGCCCATACCCAAAACACATCATCTATATATCTTTTCCATAATATAGCAAATTTAACAGTGACCTCCACAGCGGCATGCCTCCTTAACAGTAACATCCACAGTGAACGCCCTTTTAACAGTGACCTCCACAGTGCCCGCCCCTTTAACAGTGACGTTCACAGCAGCTGCCCCTTTATTAGTTGCCCCTGCCTCCTTAGCAGTGACCTCCACAGCACCCTGCCCCTTTAATGCTAGGGCTACATGAAGACATGTGTCGCACGACATTTTGTATCAACAATTTTGTATAATGATAGGCTGTAGTGTCACACTGTGACACGTGACATGCTGGGACTGCGACACGACATTCAAGATGGATTTTTCTGCGACTGTCACATCACAGTCGCAGCATGTCACATGTCGCAGTGCAACACCATAGACTATAATTATAAAAATTGTCGAGCGACATTGGTGTGACATCAATGTCGCGCTTTATAGTTAAAGAGAATAATAGGACCTCTCAGCACAAGTTAAGATGTTTACATCTATAGTACCAATAAACATTTGGTCATTCAACCATATTGTGTCTTTTTCTTGTGCTGCTGTTTAAAACTTCACTTTTATTTTTTAGCACTTAAAAAACCAGCACTTGCTGGGTAACTTATAACACAGACACTGTGTGTTCACTAAAACCTACAGTAGATATAAGGGTACTTTCACACTTGCGTTAAAGTTTTCCGGTATTGAGTTCCGTCTTTGGAACTGATCAGTTTTATCCTAATGCATTCTGAATGGAGAGCAATCCGTTCAGGATGCATCAGTTTAGTCCCTCTTACGTTTTTTGGACGGAGAAAATACTGCAGCATGCTACAGTTTTCTCTATGGCCAAAAATCCTGAACACTTGCCGGAATGCCAGATCCGGCATTAATTTATATTGAAGTGTATTAGTGCCGGATAAGGCATTAAATGTTCCGGCAGAACGGATCCGGCTTTCTGGTCTGCGCATGCGCAGACCTTTAAAAATTACAAAAAAAATTAATACTGGATCAGTTTTTCCGGATGACACCGGAGAGACGGATCGGGTATTGCAATGCATTTGTGATATGGATCCGCATCTGGATCCGTCTCCCAAATGCATCCATTTGCGTCCGGATTAATGGAGAACTGCCAGCCGGAATCCTCTGCCGAAAGTACCCTAAAGCAGGCAGCTAGGAATTCTGATTCCTTCACAAGTCTGTATACACTCGCTGTTTATCTTTCTACACAGCAGTCTTTGATCATTAGATACTCTTGCAACAAATCCAACCTATGAGCTCTCAGGCTGGCCGCATATTGCTACATTTGGATTCTATAAGTAGTTATTCATTTTTGCTTAAATGCTGTCTGCTTTCTATTGAGCCTTAAAATCACACACAAACAAACACCCTGCCTCCCGACATGTTTCGCTGGAAAACCAGCGTCTTCAGGGGAACATGCAGGCATCTCCACAATCTCCACAATCTCATAATCTCCACAGTTATTGGCTCACCTTCCTTCCATGTCACTCCTATAGTTTACAACTCTAGCATCTCCCCGACTCGCTCGTTCGCGTGGGGAGTTCACGCATGCGTGTCAACTTAGCGATATTTTCCTTCTTCAGTTTTCTATGCGCATGTGGCAGGACTTAGCCTGCAATTGCTTTCTCTTACCTATGTAGGTGACAGGGACCTCTTGTCTTGTGCTTATTTTCTTTGCCTGCTGACTATGATACTTTTAGATACGGACTACATAATTAACCCTTTATTTTTTTAGCAAGGTTATGTTCGTGAAGGATTATATTATCAGTTGGTGTATGGCCAAAATTCATAAATTATAGATCATCTATATATACATTCCATATTACATATTTATATAGTATAATAATTTATCTTATAATTAATAATGATGACAATGCTTGAACAGTTCCTAATTGGTACTGTCCCATTCTATTATACTTAAGATTTTTATTTTACTATGGTTATAATTATATATATATATATATATATATATATATATAAAAAAACATTAAAAATATATAAAAATTACACAAAAATGGCAAATTATTTTACCCGGATTCTTCATATATACTAAACTTTTTTTTCTTTCTACCTTTCTACCTGTAGCTCATGCTTATATTAAGTAGTAATATAGTATTGTGTTAGTTTTTATTACAGTCATGGTGATTAAATTAATTTCTGTTTATTAGATCTTAGTGACTCATAACATTTTATATATATTTTTTTAAATATATTTTTTCCATTCATTTTAACCCTGTATTTATTATTATTATTATTATTATTATATATATTTTTCCCCCCATTTTCTTGATATTCGTTATTTTACCTAGCTTTAAATGACTTTAGTCCACATTATTGATCACCGTGCAGTATTGCTCTTTTATTATATAGATTATAGTATAAATCTATACTCTTGAGGGCAGATTGTAATATATGGCAATAGGGAGGAGGGATGAGAGAGGGTCAGTTAGATCTAAAGACATCAATATACAGTTCATGCCTTTTTCCATAGTTTTTACTGGTGTAGCTTAGTCTCACTCTATTATTCAGATTAGAGGGTATACCTGTTTACTGCCTTCTTCTTTGTCAGTTAATTGCATCTCATTGATTATTTAGCACCTTCACTTGGTCCCTTGCGTTATTACAGTTGGATGCCGGGTCAAAATAACTAATAGTGGAACAAAAGTAGTAAAATATAATATGGCAGGAATTCTATCAAAATCAACTAAATAGCCAAATATTCCTATAGGAAGCAAATAAAGTATTTTCCACTGAGAGCCTACCAATCAATACTCTTGATTTTACTCAGGCATTTAGAGAGATTAATAAAACCTATAAAAATTATGTAAGATCTATATGCGAAATCACTAGCCTGGAGACATATCTCCAACAGAAAATAGTGTACAGGGGTATGAGAATCAACATTACTACTAACTCACACCAAGAAGATACAGAATTCATTAAAGGTTGGGAATCCCTACTGACTGAGAACTTATTGTGGATGTAGGCGTAGATACTTGAGTACGAAAAAACGTTATTCATCAAAATTTCAACTCAATTAGAAAAATAAATCCAGAATATTCAAATATTTAGTTCACAGCCAGAATTTGTTAACTTAGAAATAAAACTACAGAAAAATATAGAAAATTTACAATCAGAAATTAAAGAAAGAAAACATTGAAGGTGCAAGAGAGACTTCGATACAGGTCATTTATACATCAAATCTACAAATAAATCTGCCCCTAAATTTGATTGTTTCCTATGGGTAAAATACATCAATCTATTAGCACTTCATAAAAAATTCAAAACTAGGGAACTTTATAGTGGTGAGCTAGAAAAGAGAGAGGTAGAAACTCTCAAGGCTCTTGAACACCTGTCTAAAGAGGGGGCAGAAGTCATGAATCCTCAAGCACCTTTCAGTAAAATGTGTTCCAAATCCAGATTTACCCCTCCATTTGCAAGCTATGCCAATCTACAGACGTTTGTTGATTTGGTCACTGAGGACCTTCGGAAATCAAAACCAAAAAGAGTGAGGTGGGTGGAAACCTATCCAGTTAAAAGAAGAAAGCAATTAGAGAACTAACAGAAAAGGATGATCTAGTAATAAAACCGTCAGACAAAGGAGGGAACATAGTGCTGATGAACAAAGAGGACTATGTCGCAATGGTGATGACATTATTAAATGATATAACCACCTGTAAAAAATTTTTGCATAATCCAACAGAATTTAGGAGCTTAAGAAGCTAAAGAAAAACAACTATATACTAATAAAGAACTAAAAGTCTTGTACAAACCTCGTCCCACCATTGCAACATTCTATGCAATACCCAAGGTTCACAAAAAGCGACAACCGATCCCTGGAAGGCCAATAGTCTCTGGGAACCAAAATCTATGTGAAGGGATCAGTATTTATGTAGATGAAATAATTGCGCCATTTGTTCAAAATCTCCCCTCCTACCTCAAAGATACTAGGGATACTGTAATCAGACTAAGAGATATACACATTAGTAAAAAGACTTTCATAGCCAGCCTTGACGTTGAGGCTCTTTACACTAGTATACAACATGAGATTGACATCAAAGCAGTAGAATCTTTTTTAAACAATAAGGGCACTTAATTTCATGAGCACAATGATTTTGTTATCACACTTTTACGTTTTTGCTTACAATATTTTTTTATTTGATGGTCAATATTATTTACAAATAAATGGTACAGCAACGGGTACTTTTTGTGCACCGAGCTTCGCTAATTTATGTTTAGGGTGGTGGGAGGATAAATACAGTGAGGAACAGAAGTATTTAAACACCCTGCGATTTTGCAAGTTCTCCCACTCATGAAGGGGTCTGAAATTCACAATGTAGGTGCTTTCCCACTCTGAGAGACAGAATAAATAAATTTAAAAAAAAGGAAATCACATTGTATGATTTTTAAAGAATGTATTTGTCTTGCACTGCTGAACATAAGTATTTGAACACCTGAGAAACAGCAAGTATTCTGGCTCTCAAGAACCTGTTACTGTGCCTTTAAAAAGTCCACCTCTACGCCACTCATTAATCTAAATTCGTAGCACCTGTCTGAGCACTTTAAAGACACCTGTGTCCACCCCACAGTCAGTCAGACGTCAACTACTACCATGGGCAAGACCAAAGAGCTGTCAAAAGTCACCAGAGACAAAATTGTGGACCTCCACAAGGCTGGAAAGGGCTACAGGGCAATTGTTAGAAAATAGAAGAGGCTAAAGACGACTGTCAGTCTTCCTCGGACTGGGGCTCCATGCAAGATCTCACCTCGTGGGGTACCACTGATAATAAGAAAGGTGAGGAATCAGCCCAGAACTACAAGGGAGGAGCTGGTCAATGGCATGAAGAGAGCTGGGACCACAGTTTCAAAGGTCACTGTAGGTAGAACACTTGGCCGTCACGGTTTCAAATCAATCACTACATTAATTGTAGAACTATGGGAGTAGTCTATGCCATCCAGTGTTAGTGTCCCAAACTATATATTAGAAAAACAATTCAAGAAATGAGGAGACGAATATCAAAACACCTAAGTAATCTAAATATTAAAGAAGAAACACCACTCTCTAAACATATCAAAAAGTAACATAAAGGGAATCACTCAGGTCTGAAAATATGGGGGATACAAAGAATTAAAACAGGCCCTAGACAGGGCGATAGACAAAATATTACAACAGGAGGAGACTAAGTGGATCTATTGACTCAAATCCCTTTCACCAATGGGGCTAAATGAAGGATTTACATATGCCTCATTTTTATAATTGGCCTAAAAAATTGGGCCCAGTCTGACAAGGCATCTAACAAATTAGAGTATAAAAATATATACCACAAGTAAGATCATGTGTCATTAAATGAGAAGACAACTGTAATAACACAAGGGACCAAGTGAAGGTGCTAAATAAGAAATGAGATGCAATTACCTGACAAAGAAGAAGGCAGTAAACAGTTATACCCTCAAATCTTGTACCCCCTCTAATCTGAATTGTAGAGTAAGACTCTACTGTGATCAATAATGTGGACTAAAGTCATTAAAAAGCTAGATAAAATAACGAATATCAAGAAAATTCAAAATAACAATAATAATAAATACAGGGATAAAATGAATGGAAAAATATATAAAAAAAGATATAAAATGTTATGACTCACTAAGATCTAGTAAACAAAAATTAATTTAATCACCATGTCTGTAATAACAACTAACACAATACTATAGTACTACTTAATATATGCATGAGCTACAGGTAGAAAGAAAAAAAGCTTAGTATATATGAAGAATCCGGGTAGAATAATTTGCCATTTTTGTGTAATTTTTATATATTTTTTATGTTTTTTTTATATATATATATATATATATATATATATATACAGTACAGACCAAAATTTTGGACACACCTTCTCATTCAAAGAGTTTTCTTTATTTTCATGACTATTAAAATTGTAGATTCACACTGAAGGCATCAAAACTATGAATTAACACATGTGGAATTATATACATAACAAACAAGTGTGAAACAACTGAAAATATGTCATATTCTAGGTTCTTCAAAGTAGCCACCTTTTGCTTTGATTACTGCTTTGCACAATCTTGGCATTCTCTTGATGAGCTTCAAGAGGTAGTCCCCTGAAATGGTTTTCACTTCACAGGTGTGCCCTGTCAGGTTTAATAAGTGGGATTTCTTGCCTTATAAATGGGGTTGGGACCATAAGTTGCGTTGAGGAGAAGTCAGGTGGATACACAGCTGATAGTCCTACTGAATAGACTGTTAGAATTTGCATTATGGCAAGAAAAAAGCAGCTAAGTAAAGAAAAACGAGTTGCCATCATTACTTTAAGAAATGAAGGTCAGTCAGTCAGCCGAAAAATTGGGAAAACTTTGAAAGTAAGGGCTATTTGACCATGAAGGAGAGTGATGGGGTGCTGCGCCAGATGACCTGGCCTCCACAGTCACCGGACCTGAACTTAATCGAGATGGTTTGGGGTAAGCTGGACCGCAGAGTGAAGGCAAAAGGGCCAACAAGTGCTAAGCATCTCTGGGAACTCCTTCAAGACTGTTGGAAGACCATTTCAGGGGACTACCTCTTGAAGCTCATCAAGAGAATGCCAAGAGTGTGCAAAGCAGTAATCAAAGCAAAAGGTGGCTACTTTGAAGAACCTAGAATATGACATATTTTCAGTTGTTTCACACTTGTTTGTTATGTATATAATTCCACATGTGTTAATTCATAGTTTTGATGCCTTCATAGACATGAAAATAAAGAAAACTCTTTGAATGAGAAGGTGTGTCCGAACTTTTGGTCTGTACTGTACATATATATATATATATATATATATATAAACACGAAGAAAGTAGCAGCACACTACTAAATGCACTAAGACTGGGTGAACAGGTGAATGTGTGAACAGGGTCAAATACATGACGCCCATACTTACTATTAAGCTCTTAGCACATATAATTGATCAAAAATATGTCGGGCCCATCTACCAGACGTCAAGGTAGCTTCTAATCAGATGGGACCTACTCTAACACGGAGTGTCCAGCTCCATTGTTACTTTGACTAAAAGCACCAGGGGGTGGGCGGGGAGTACTAATTTCCATAGAGGATGCCTTATTCCTCTACTATGTATACATATAACCAAAGAAAAGAACAGCACCTCCAGACAGAATCGCAGGTGCAAGCTACCAAGACAACAATGTATAAAAACACGAAGAAAGGAGCAGCACACTACTAAATGCATTAAGACTGGGTGACCAGGTAAATGTGTGAACCGGGTTAAATACATGACGCCCATACTTACTATTAAGCGGGGTAGAAGCTCTTAGCGCATATAATTGATCAAAAATATGTTGGGCCCATCTACCAGAAGTTAAGATGGCTTCTAATCAGACGTCTGGTAGATGGGCCCGACATATTTTTGATCAATTACATCCGCTAAGAGCTTCTACCCCGCTCAATAGTAAGTATGGGCGTCATGTATTTGACCCTGTTCACACATTCACCTGTTCACCCAGTCTTAGTGCATTTAGTAGTGTGCTGCTACTTTCTTCGTGTTTTTATACATTGTTGCCTTGGTAGCTTGCACCTGCGATTCTGTCTGGAGGTGCTGTTCTTTTCTTTGGTTGTGTATATACAGTATATATATATATATATATAATATATTATATATATAAATATAACCATAGTAAAATAAAAAATCTTAAGTATAATAGAATGGAACAGTACCAACTAGGAACTGTTCAAGCATTGTCATCATTATTAATTATATGATAAATTATTATACTATATACATATGTGATATGGAATGTATATATGTATATATAGATGACCTACAATTTATTAATTTTGGCCATACACCAACTGATAATATAATCCTTCACCAACATAACCTTGCTAAAAAATAAATGGTTAATTATGTAGTCCATATCTAAAAGCATCATAGTAGGCAAATAAAATAAGCACAAGAGAGAGGGTCCCTGTCACCTACATAGTTAAGAAAAAGCATTTGCAGGCTAAGTCTTGCCACAGGCGCATAAGGAACTGAAGAAGGAAAATACAGCTAGATTGACGCGCATGCGTGAACTCCCCGCACGAACGAGCGAGTCGGGGAGATGCTAGAGTTATGTAAACTGTAGGAGTGACATGGAATGAAGGTGAGCCAATAGCTGTGGAGATTAGATTTGTATTGTGGGATAATGAAAGTAAGAGACAGCGGGTTACGCTGCATTATTGTGTCGTCATGCACCTAGCTTATAAAAGCTGGTAACCTCCCCCAACACACATGCCTGCATGTTCCCCTGAAGACGCTGGTTTTCGACTGAAACATGTCGGGAGGCAGGGTGTTTGTTTGTGTGTGATTTTAAGGCTCAATAGAAAGCAGACAGCATTTAAGCAAAAAGGAATAGCTACTTATAGAATCCAAATTTAGCAATATGCGGCCAGCCTGAGAGCTCATAGGTTGGATTTGCTACAAGAGTATCTAATGATCAAACACTGCTGTGTAGAAAGATAAACAGCGAGTGTATACAGACTTGTGAAGGAATCAGTATCCCTAGCTGCCTGCTTTATATCTACTCTAGGTTTTAGTGAACACACAGTGTCTGTGTTATAAGTTACCCAGCAAGTGCTGTTTTGTTAAGTACTAAAAAATAAAAGTGATGTTTTAAACAGCAGCACAAGAAAAAGATGCAATATGGTTGAACGACCAAACGTTTATTTGTCGCGCGACACATGTAGCAGTGTAGTTGTGCCCTATGTCGCACGACACATGTCGTTGTGTAGCACTAGCCTAAAGCTGACCTACAGCATTGAATAAAAATGGCTGGGTTGTTATAGAAACCTGGAGTAAAACTGTGAGTATGTTGAGACTAAGGGCCTGCAAGCTTCAATTGGCTGATAAGGGACATGTGACGGTGTGTATGGCAGTTGGGATATGAAGAGTAAGACTTGCAGGCTTTTATTGGCTAATGCAGGTCATTTTTTGGGAATATCTCAGGAACGGTACTTCTTCAGACCTTTCCGGACACCTAAAGTACCTGTGTTCCAAATTTAGGGAAGATCGGTCCAGTCGTTTGGTTGCGCATAAAGAACAGACAGACGACGGGACAGACAGAAACTCATTGTGTACTGACATGTTATGTCCACAGTATTCTTTCCCAGATAGTAAGTGATATGTGTACCAAGTTTAGTAGAAACTGATCGATGAGTTTTTGAGTTACAGAGAAATATGTGTATAGCAAAAACAGTTGGCGCATGCAAACGCCATGCAGCTGCTGTGTAGGGGCGTATGACCGCACAAGATTTCTTTCCAGGTATCAAGGGATGTGTATACCAAGTTTCGTTGAAATTAATGGTTGCGTTTTTGAGTGATTGTGGAACATGCATACATGCACACACATATATACGTCCTTCTTTATATATATAAATTTAATAATAGAATATTCACATATACCGTAGGTTGTTAATATGTGATTAAAAATAATGGAAGTGGCCCTTTAATTGTAAGTATATGTTGTACAACTAGATTGATAAAGGTTCAAGTGTTTCTAAGTCCTGATCTTTTTTTCTTTTCTGACATTAAATAGGTGGATTACAACACCCTGTACTAAACTGCAATGAAACAATTGTTATAGAATCCTTACCTGAATGTGGCTATCATTTTGAAATGCTCATGATGAAAGTGGAGCCAAGTCAATGGTGCAACCTGACCAAAATTATCATGTAAGAGAATTGCTTATCTTATCTTTTTTTACTTATTCTAAATAAAATTGGTACATACAAAGAATGCTGATGCAATTTTGCATCTTCAGACCTTAGACAAGAAGCAAGAAAAAGACCAGTGTCAGTAATATATGCCATCTGTGTATGGACAACTACGTGCAAAATATAGGGCGTTTCTTTAGGTTCTTTTGTGATGGAAAATGTGTAGAAATGAATCTGAATTTTTGTTTTACAGAGAAATGACTGAAAATGCATCTGTTATCTTCCTTTATAATGACAGACATTTTATAATGGGAATATAAGAAATTGGCTCATTAGACAATGAGTTCATGATCAAATTTGTGGTATAGATCTGGGTTGACAACATAATTTTTTTTATTTTTTTCTGAAAAACGCATTCATAAGTCATAGGCAGACACATTTATGGCTTTTTTTTGATAAACCACAATGACTAATGAATAACATAAGAAGAGATGAGCGAATTGATTCTACATTTGTCAAAAGCAAATCCACAAAACTTTTTTTTTTTTTTGCCCAGAATGGCAACCACCATTTTACAGATCAGAAGACAGAGAATGAGAACTCTCCCACCAAAAAGGGTTAATTTTTTTTGGAGCGGTTTTTAATTTATAAAAATCTGACAGTGCAGTGTGCTGTTAAACAAGTTGGTTGTTGTTACCTCTGGCTACTATCCATTTACCCATAGCCGTATCTGTTGCTGTCACTTTGACATTACTGATGCTCTGACACTGTCTAGGCGATGTAATTAATAATATATTCAAAACTAATTACAAAATGGTTACCGGTGGTAACATGGGAAGAGAGTGTTAATAGTGTCCTTGAAAAAAGGATATGTCCATGCCTAAATAAACCCCAAGTAATGAGCTGACTCTGACATCAGATAGACCTACATAAGAAAGAGTTGCTATTGCTCAAATGGAAACCTTACATAAATCTTGACATAAATTGACCTAAGAATCATGTTTAAAAAGATGAATTGCATCAACAAATAAAGGCCTCATGCACAGGGATGGACAATATGTGGGCACCGGCCATGTGTTCCCTGCATCACGGATGCAGACCCATTTACTTAAATGGGTCTGCAATCCTGAGGTGCAGTGCCTCCGCACTGCAAAAAATTAGAACTTGTTCTATTTTTTACGGTGCGGACGAATCTGGGATGGGGCTTGTGCATTGGAGACTGCAAATTGCCATCCCCAATGCATGGAACGGCCGCAAAAGGGCCGTGTGCAAGAGGCCAAAGTGTGGTAATCCTGAGTGGGTTTGGCATCCAGTATACAAAGTATTAATTTTGAACTTGCAATGGGTGGGGAGTAAATGTGTTACTAGGTATGTCTCCAAACACATGGTAAATGTCTGGGAAATAAAGGCAAGTGCTAAGAATAACTGACAATTACTAGGGGACAGTACTAATAGTATCCAATAAAAAAAAAAAACACCCAAGCAGAGTACATACAAACAAGTATCACAAAAGCCTACCCATAATCAATGAACACCTCAGGAAAACCGCACACTCCAATGCCCGTTTCGGCAAGACCTTTCTCTGGGAGCACAGTTCTCCTTGTAAAATGCACTGTATTTAACTAGATCGTCCACCAATCAAAATGTACAGATGCACTTTAAGTTAGAATTACCTGCCGGTGTGTGGTAGTGTCATGGTGAGCACTTCCAAACGAAAGTGTGCGGTTGCCACGTGATAGTCACACAGTTGCTAACGTCACCCAGTTGCTAGGATGCAGGTGTGCATCGGAAAGAGGAGACACCGCGCCCACAATACGCATCATCAGCAGGAACAAGGGCATGAATCACAGAGAGAACAATCACAACAGATCACCCATATGATTATTATCAAAATGGAATATATAAATAAATAAAAATATAAATATCATAAACGCATATTGGGCTGACAGGATCATATATAGAGCGGACATACATGATTAATGCAAGTAAAGTTAATACAAATAAGGGGAATATGTACAGTATGGATGACCTATTGCAATTTGATGATAATGAGATAATTCATTTAGGTAAAAATAATTGTGTGAAAGTGAAATAACTGTATAACTCAATAATACAAATGTGAATAAGTACATAACCCTATGACAAAGTATATGAACTAGCAGGGCATGCTAGCAAGAAAAGTGGATATACACTTGTGTCATTTAATAAATCACAGTTGATGGTAAAGTGACTAGTGCTGTGCAATATATTGTTTTAATTAGAAAAAAGGGGGGGTGTCCAATTTTATATGTATATAAAGTGCATGGGTAAAGGTATACAGTATATTATAAATGGCACATAGACAATCACCTGAAAAAAGGTGATAACATAAAAAAGTATATATAAAAGGAAATGTAAAAAAATATAAAAAATAGTTAATTGCACAAAATATAAGGTAGACAAAATGTGTGAATGTGTGAAAAAATATTTTTTAAAACAAGATAAAAACGTATTCATAAATCATAGACAGACATGTTTATGGCTTGTTTGGAAAACCACAATGACTAATGAATAATAAAAGAAGAGATGATTGAATAGATTCTACATGAATCAAATTTGTTACACATTTCTCAAAAGATTCAAAGCAATGAAACCCCTTTTTTTGGAGAATTTTGCAGTGTGTTTTTAAACAGGATGTTTGTTACCTCTGGCTGCTATGCATTTACCCATGGCCGTATCTGTTGCTGTCACTTTGACATTACTGTTGATGTCGGCGATGTCTGGTGCAAATATATTCAAAACTAACAAACATAACAATGTATGCAATGGTGCAAACCAGTACCTGGTAGAGTTTAGATTTGTTTTGGCTCTAGTGATGAGCAAATCAATTCATCCATCTGAACAAATTACACTTTTGAATGACTATTCCACAGCGAGCACCGCATGCATGAATTTTATGGTGGCAAGCACAATCCCTGATTCATTTCATAGATTGTTTGCGCTGATGCAGTAACATTGAATGCATGAGATTATCGTGGCTTTGTGGCACATTAGATATTCGTCTGTAGAGGGACCATCCTTCGCAGATGTAAAATTCATTCTAAAGAGCGAATCAATTCATATGCATCAACGGATCTCTGTACAGTATTAATCCAAAGTTTTGTACAAAGTGACTTCGGATTTAGCATCCGAAACTAGATTCACTCAAAACTAATATATATACAGTACAGACCAAAAGTTTGGACACACCTTCTCATTCAAAGAGTTTTCTTTATTTTCATGACTATGAAGGCATCAAAGCTATGAATTAACACATGTGGAATTATATACATAACAAACAAGTGTGAAACAACTGAAAATATGTCATATTCTAGGTTCTTCAAAGTAGCCACCTTTTGCTTTGATTACTGCTTTGCACACTCTTGGCATTCTCTTGATGAGCTTCAAGAGGTAGTCCCCTGAAATGGTCTTCCAACAGTCTTGAAGGAGTTCCGAGAGATGCTTAGCACTTGTTGGCCCTTTTGCCTTCACTCTGCGGTCCAGCTCACCCCAAACCATCTCGATTGGGTTCAGGTCCGGTGACTGTGGAGGCCATGTCATCTGGCGCAGCACCCCATCACTCTCCTTCATGGTCAAATAGCCCTTACTTTCAAAGTTTTCTCAATTTTTCGGCTGACTGATTGACCTTCATTTCTTAAAGTAATGATGGCCACTCGTTTTTCTTTACTTAGCTGCTTTTTTCTTGCCATAATACAAATTCTAACAGTCTATTCAGTAGGACTATCAGCTGTGTATCCACCTGACTTCTCCTCAACGCCACTGATGGTCCCAACCCCATTTATAAGGCAAGAAATCCCACTTAATAAACCTGACAGGGCACACCTGTGAAGTGAAAACCATTTCAGGGGACTACCTCTTGAAGCTCATCAAGAGAATGCCAAGAGTGTGCAAAGCAGTAATCAAAGCAAAAGGTGGCTACTTTGAAGAACCTAGAATATGACATATTTTCAGTTGTTTCACACTTGTTTGTTATGTATATAATTCCACATGGGTTAATTTTATAGTTTTGATGCCTTCAGTGTGAATCTCGAATTTTCATAGTCATGAAAAAAAAGAAAACTCTTTGAATGAGAAGGTGTGTCCAAACTTTTGGTCTGTACTGTATATACACTGCTCAAAAAAATAAAGGGAACACTTAAACAACACAATGTAACTCCAAGTCAATCACACTTCTGTGAAATCAAACTGTCCACTTAGGAAGCAACACTGAGTGACAATCAATTTCACATGCTGTTATGCAAATGGCATAGACAACAGGTGGAAATTATAGGCAATTAGCAAGACACCCCCAATAAAGGAGTGGTTCTGGAGTGGTAACCACAGACCACTTCTCAGTTCCTATGCTTCCTGGCTGATGTTTTGGTCACTTTTGAATGCTGGCGGTGCTTTCACTCTAGTGGTAGCATGAGACGGAGTCTACAACCCACACAAGTGGCTCAGGTAGTGCAGCTTATCCAGGATGGCACATCAATGCGAGCTGTGGCAAGAAGGTTTGCTGTGTCTGTCAGCGTAGTGTCCAGAGCATGTAGGCGCTACCAGGAGACAGGCCAGTACATCAGGAGACGTGGAAAAGGCCGTAGGAGGGCAACAACCCAGCAGCAGGACCGCTACCTCCGCCTTTGTGCAAGGAGGAACAGGAGGAGCACTGCCAGAGCCCTGCAAAATGACCTCCAGCAGGCCACAAATGTGCATGTGCCTGCTCAAACGGTCAGAAACAGACTCCATGAGGGTGATATGAGGGCCGACGTCCACAGGTGGGGGTTGTGCTTACAGCCCAACACCGTGCAGGACATTTGGCATTTGCCAGAGAACACCAAGATTGGCAAATTCGCCACTGGCGCCCTGTGCTCTTCACAGATGAAAGCAGGTTCACACTGAGCACATGTGACAGATGTGACAGAGTCTGGAGACGCTGTGGAGAATGTTCTGCTGCCTGCAACATCCTCCAGCATGACCGGTTTGGCATTGGGTCAGTAATGGTGTGGGGTGGCATTTCTTTGGAGGGACGCACAGCCCTCCATGTGCTCGCCAGAGGTAGCCTGACTGCCATTAGGTACCGAGATGAGATCCTCAGACCCCTTGTGAGACCATATGCTGGTGCGGTTGGCCCTGGGTTCCTCCTAATGCAAGACAATGCTAGACCTCATGTGGCTGGAGTGTGTCAGCAGTTCCTGCAAGACGAAGGCATTGATGATATGGACTGGCCTGCCCGTTCCCCAGACCTGAATCCAATTGAGCACATCTGGGACATCATGTCTCGCTCTATCCACCAACGTCACGTTGCACCACAGACTGTCCAGGAGTTGGCAGATGCTTTAGTCCAGGTCTGGGAGGAGATCCCTCAGGAGACCGTCCGCCACCTCATCAGGAGCATGCACAGGCGTTGTAGGGAGGTCATACAGGCACGTGGAGGCCAAACACACTACTGAGCCTCATTTTGACTTGTTTTAAGGACATTACATCAAAGTTGGATCAGGCTGTAGTGTGTTTTTCCACTTTAATTTTGAGTGTGACTCCAAATCCAGACCTCCATGGGTTAAAAATTTGATTTCCATTTTTTAATTTTTGTGTGATTTTGTTGTCAGCACATTCAACTATGTAAAGAACAAAGTATTTCAGAAGAATTTTTAATTAACTCAGATCTAGGATGTGTTATTTTTGTGTTCCCTTTATTTTTTTGAGCAGTGTATATATATATATATGTTAGCAGTAGGACCCGACTTTGCATGGGTATATTTCATGTATTTCATTTAATGTTTGTGTGTCATTAAAAGATATTGACAGTATTCCCAATAAAATTAACCTGTACAGTACCCCGCTCCTTAACAGTGAACTCCACAGCCCCCCACCATTTAACATTGACTCCCCCCACAGTGCACCGCCTCCTTAAAATGGGACCTCCACAGCAGCCCAACTCCTTAACTTTGACCTTCACAGCAGCTTGCTCTTCGCACCCAGTTATGATAATCTGTTTACAGGTCAATTCAAGGGCGTGTTCATCACACAGTCCCTGTGTTTTTCTCCCTTGATTGGTTTATATAAGCGTTTTATTGTCGATTTATTCTTTATTTGGCTGAGGTTGAGGCATTGCACTTTGTTGCTTATTTAAATAATAATGATTGGGGGTTGATCTTCACACCCAAATTTTCCCCATTATCTGTTGAATTCCTTGATTTGGAAATTTACCAAGGGACCCTCCAATGATATTATTACTCGAACACATTTTAAGAGTGTTGATGTCAACAGCTACATTTAGTACAGCAGTGGACACTTTGCCTCATGGCTAAAGAATGTCTTATATGGACAATTTCAGAGGATCCGCCGTAATTGTTCTCTTGTTGACTCAGATTTCCACCTACAGGCAGCGCTCATTAACCACTTAAGGACCACAGGTTTATACCCCCCTAAAGACCAGGCCCTTTTTCCAAATCGGCACTACACTACTTTCACCGTTTATTGCTCGGTCATGCAACTTACCACCCAAATGAATTTTACCTCCTTTTCTTCTCACTAATAGAGCTTTCATTTGGTGGTATTTCATTGCTGCTGACATTTTTACTTTTTTTGTTATTAATCGAAATTTAACGATTTTTTTGCAAAAAAATGACATTTTTTACTTTCAGTTGTAAAATTTTGCAAAAAAAACGAGATCCATATAGAAATTTTGCTCTAAATTTATAGTTCTACATGTCTTTGATAAAAAAAAAATGTTTGGGTAAAAAAAAAAAATGGTTTGGGTAAAAGTTATAGCGTTTACAAAATATGGTACAAAAATGTGAATTTCCGCTTTTTGAAGCAGCTCTGACTTTCTGAGCACCTGTCATGTTTCCTGAGGCTCTACAATGCCCTGACAGTACAAACACCCCACAAATGACCCCATTTCGGAAAGTACACACCCTAAGGTATTCGCTGATGGGCATAGTGAGTTCATAGAACTTTTTATTTTTTGTCACAAGTTAGCGGAAAATGATGATTTATTTATTTATTTATTTTTTTCTTACAAAGTCTCATATTCCACTAACTTGTGACAAAAAATAAAAACTTCTATGAACTCACTATGCCCGTCACGAAATACCTTGGGGTCTCTTCTTTCCAAAATGGGGTCACTTGTGGGGTAGTTATACTGCCCTGGCATTCTAGGGGCCCAAATGTGTGGTAAGGAGTTTGAAATCAAATTCTGTAAAAAATGACCTGTGAAATCCGAAAGGTGCTCTTTGGAATATGGGCCCCTTTGCCCACCTAGGCTGCAAAAAAGTGTCACACATCTGGTATCTCTGTATTCAGGAGAAGTTGAGGAATGTGTTTTGGGGTGTCTTTTCACATATACCCATGCTGGGTGAGATAAATATCTTGGTCAAATGCCAACTTTGTATAAAAAAATGGGAAAAGTTGTCTTTTGCCAAGATATTTCTCTCACCCAGCATGGGTATATGTAAAATGACACCCCAAAACACATTCCCCACCTTCTCCTGAGTACGGCAATACCAGATGTGTGACACTTTTTTGCAGCCTAGGTGGGCAAAGGGGCCCATATTCCAAAGAGCACCTTTCGGATTTCACAGGTCATTTTTTACAGAATTTGATTTCAAACTCCTTACCACACATTCGGGCCCCCTAGAATGCCAGGGCAGTATAACTACCCCACAAGTGACCCCATTTTGGAAAGAAGACACCCCAAGGTATTCCGTGAGGGGCATGGCAAGTTCCTAGAATTTTTTATTTTTTGTCACAAGTTAGTGGAAAATGATGATTTATTTTTTTTTTTTTTCATACAAAGTCTCATATTCCACTAACTTGTGACAAAAAATAAAAACTTCCATGAACTCACTATGCCCATCAGCGAATACCTTGGGGTCTCTTCTTTCCAAAATGGGGTCACTTGTGGGGTAGTTATACTGCCCTGGCATTCTAGGGGCCCGAATGTGTGGTAAGGAGTTTGAAATCAAATTCTGTAAAAAATGACCTGTGAAATCCGAAAGGTGCTCTTTGGAATATGGGCCCCTTTGCCCACCTAGGCTGCAAAAAAGTGTCACACATCTGGTATCTCTGTATTCAGGAGAAGTTGAGGAATGTGTTTTGGGGTGTCTTTTCACATATACCCATGCTGGGTGAGATAAATATCTTGGTCAAATGCCAACTTTGTATAAAAAAATGGGAAAAGTTGTCTTTTGCCAAGATATTTCTCTCACCCAGCAGGGGTATATGTAAAATGACACCCCAAAACACATTCCCCACCTTCTCCTGAGTACGGGGATACCAGATGTGTGACACTTTTTTGCAGCCTAGGTGGGCAAAGGGGCCCATATTCCAAAGAGCACCTTTCGGATTTCACAGGTCATTTTTTGCAGAATTTGATTTCAAACTCCTTACCACACATTTGGGCCCCTAGAATGCCAGGGCAGTATAACTACCCCACAAGTGACCCCATTTTGGAAAGAAGAGACCCCAAGGTATTCGCTGATGGGCATAGTGAGTTCATGGAAGTTTTTATTTTTTGTCACAAGTTAGTGGAATATGAGACTTTGTATGAAAAAAATAAAAAATAAAAATCAGCATTTTCCACTAACTTGTGACAAAAAATAAAAAATTCTAGTAACTCGCCATGCCCCTCACGGAATACCTTGGGGTGTCTTCTTTCCAAAATGGGGTCACTTGTGGGGTAGTTATACTGCCCTGGCATTTTCCAGGGGCCCTAATTTGTGGTAAGTAGGTAAATGACTTGTGAAATCCTAAAGGTGCTCTTTGGAATATGGGCCCCTTTGCCCACCTAGGCTGCAAAAAAGTGTCACACATGTGGTATCGCCGTATTCAGGAGAAGTTGGGGAATGTGTTTTGGGGTGTCATTTTACATATACCCTTGCTGGGTGAGAGAAATATCTTGGCAAAAGACAACTTTTCCCATTTTTTTATACAAAGTTGGCATTTGACCAAGATATTTCTCTCACCCAGCATGGGTATATGTAAAATGACACCCCAAAACACATTCCCCAACTTCTCCTGAGTACGGCGATACCAGATGTGTGACACTTTTTTGCAGCCTAGATGCGCAAAGGTGCCCAAATTCCTTTTAGGAGGGCATTTTTAGACATTTGGATACCAGACTTCTTCTCACGCTTTGGGGCCCCTAGAATGCCAGGGCAGTATAAATACCCCACATGTGACCCCATTTTGGAAGGAAGACACCCCAAGGTATTCAATGAGGGGCATGGCGAGTTCATAGAAATTAATTTTTTTTGGCACAAGTTAGCGGAAATTGATATTTTTAATTTTTTTCTCACAAAGTCTCCCGTTCCGCTAACTTGGGACAAAAATTTCAATCTTTCATGGACTCAATATGCCCCTCACGGAATACCTTGGGATGTCTTCTTTCCGAAATGGGGTCACATGTGGGGTATTTATACTGCCCTGGCATTCTAGGGGCCCTAAAGCGTGAGAAGAAGTCTGGAATATAAATGTCTAAAAAATTTTACGCATTTGGTTTCCGTGAGGGGTATGGTGAGTTCATGTGAGATTTTATTTTTTGACACAAGTTAGTGGAATATGAGACTTTGTAAGAAAAAAATAATAATAATTCCGCTAACTTGGGCCAAAAAAATGTCTGAATGGAGCCTTACAGGGGGGTGATCAATGACAGGGGGGTGATCAATGACAGGGGGGGTGATCAATGACAGGGGGGTGATCAATGACAGGGGGGTGATCAGGGAGTCTATATGGGGTGATAACCACAGTCATTGATCACGCCCGTGTAAGGCTTCATTCAGACGTCCGTATGCGTTTTGCGGATCCGATCCATCTATCAGTGCATCCGTAAAAATCATGCGGACATCTGAATGGAGCTTTACAGGGGGGTAATCAATGACAGGGGGGTGATCAGGGAGTCTATATGGGGTGATCACCACAATCATTGATCATGCCCCTGTAAGGCTTCATTCAGACGTCTGGATGCGTTTTGCGGATCCGATCCATCTATCAGTGGATCCGTAAAAATCATGCGGACGTCTGAATGGAGCTTTACAGGGGGGTAATCAATGACAGGGGGGTAATCAATGACAGGGGGGTGATCAGGGAGTCTATATGGGGTGATCACCGCAGTCATTGATCACGCCCCTGTAAGGCTTCATTCAGACGTCTGGATGCGTTTTGCGGATCCGATCCATCTATCAGTGGATCCGTAAAAATCATGCGGACGTCTGAATGGAGCTTTACAGGGGGGTAATCAATGACAGGGGAGTAATCAATGACAGGGGGATGATCAGGGAGTCTATATGGGGTGATCAGGGGCTAATAAGGGGTTAATAAGTGACGGGGGGGGTGTAGTGTAGTGTAGTGGTGCTTGGTGGGACTTTACTGAGCTACCTCTGTCCTCTGGTGGTCGATCCAAACAAAGGGGACCACCAGAGGACCAGGTAGCAGGTATATTAGACGCTGTTATCAAAACAGCGTCTAATATACCTGTTAGGGGTTAAAAAAAACACATCTCCAGCCTGCCAGCGAACGATCGCCGCTGGCAGGCTGGAGATCCACTCTCTTACCTTCCGTTCCTGTGAGCGCGCGCGCCTGTGTGCGCGCGTTCACAGGAAATCTCGGCTCACGCGAGATGACGCCTATTGGCGTTAGCGTAGCCTGGCGGAGCCGCCGCAATGACGCCTTTCGGCGTTAGCGTGGCGGTAAGCGGTTAAGAAGCACCCTCTGGGTAAGGGTTTCCCCTGCAGTGAGATCGACATGTAACTCATCCTCCCCACCTGCAGGGGGACCTATAGGATGCTATAAGTGCTGCAGTTCATTGTGTGCCTGCTGTAATAGTATCTTAGATGGCGTTGACACATTCTCCTCAGTTTCTACTGGTGAAGCATTTAACCCCTTCTACCCCAGGCCAGTTTTTGCCCTTCTGCCCAGGCCAGTTTTTGCAAATCGGACATGTGTGGTAATAGCTTTGGAACACTTTTATTTATCCAAGCCATTCTGAGATTCTTCATAATAGTCCTAAATTTTGAGTCAAAATATTTCACCTTTATTTAAGAAAAAATTCAAAATTTACCAAACATTTAGAAAAAATTAGCAGTTTTCAAAATTTCAATTTCTCTGCTTTTAAAACATAAAGTTATACCTCATAAAATATTTATTAATTAGCATTCCCCATATGTCCACTTTATGTTGGCATCATTTTGTAAATGTCATTTTTTTTTTTTTTTAGGATGTTAGAAGGCCTAGAATTTTAGAAACATTCTTAAGACCAGTCCAGGTCTGAAGTCACTTTGTGGGGCTTACATAGTGGAAACCCCACATAAATAACCCCTTTGTAAAAACTAAACACCTTTGTAAAAACTAAGATACTCAAAACTGATTTTACAAACTTTGTTAACCCTTTAGGTGTTCCACAAGAATTAAAGGAAAATGTAGATTAAATTTCTAAATGTCACTGTTTTGGCAGATTTTCCATTTTAATCCATTTATATTTCTTTAGCACATCGAGGGTTAACAGTAAAAAAAAACCTCAATATTTATTACCCTGATTCTATGGTTTACAGAAACACCCCACATGTGGTCGTAAACTGATGTAAGGGAACACGGCAGGGCGCAGAAGGAAAGGTGCGCCATATGGTTTTTGGAAGGCAGATTTTGCTGGACTGGTTTTTAGATGCCGTGTCCCATTTGAAGCCCCCCCAGATGCACCTTACAGTAGAAACTCCAAAAAAGTGACCCCATTTTGGAAAATAGGGGATAAGGTGCCAGTTTTATTGGTACTCTTTTGGGGTACATAGGATTTTTAATATTACGTTTTTTGTGAGGCAAGGTAACCAAAAAATAGCTTTTTTGACACCGTTTTTATTTTTTATTTTTTACAACATTCATCTGACAGTGTAGATCATGTGGTATTTTTATAGAGCAGGTTGTTGAAGACGCAATGATATCAAATATGTCTACATTCTTTGTTTGTTTCAGTTTTACATAATAAAGCATTTTCTAAACAAAAATTATGTTTTTGTGTCTCCATTTTCTGAACGCCATATTTTTATTATTTTTCTGCCGATCATCTTGTGCAGAGTTGATGTTTTTGTTGGTACCATTTATGGGTACATATGATTTTTTTGATCATTCAGTATTACGCTTTATGTGGCAATGTGACCAAAAAATTGGTTGTTTTGGCACAGTTTTTATTTATTTATTTTTACAGCGTTCACCTTAGGGGTTAGGTCATGTGAAATTTTTATAGAGCAGATCGTTATGGACGTGGCAATACTTAACATGTATACTTTTTCTTATTTATTTAAGTTTTACACAATAATATAATTTTTTAAACCAAAAAAATTATGTTTTAGTGTCTCCATAGTCTGAGAGCCATAGCTTTTTTATTTTTTGACCGATTGTCTTAGGTAGGTTCTCATTTTTTGCAGGATGAGATGTCGGTTTGATTGGTACTATTTTGGGGGGCATACGCCTTTTTGAACGCTTAGTGTTGCAATTTTTGTGATGTAGGGAGATAAAAAAAATGGCTTTTTTGGCACTGTTTTAATTTTTTTTTTTACGGTGTTCATCTGAGGGGTTAGGTCATGTGATATTTTTGTAGAGAAGGTTGTTATGGATGCGGCAATACCTAATATGTATACTTTTTTTAAATTTATTTTACTTTAACACAATAATAGCATATTTGAAACTAAAAAATGATGTTTTAGTGTCTCTATTTTCTGTAAGCTATATATTTTTTTTTTTGCGATTTTCTTATATAGGGTCTAATTTTTTGTGGGATGAGGTGATGGTTTTATTGGTACCATTTTGTGGGACATACGCCTTTTTTATCACTTGGTGTTGCACTTTTTGTGATGTAAGGTGACAAAAATGGCTTTTTTTGACACAGTTATTTATTTTTTATGGTGTTTATTGGACAGGGTGGATCATGTGATATATTTATAGAGCCGGTCGTTACGGACGCGGCAATACCTAATATGTGTGTTTTTTCTTATTTTATTTTTTTTAATGAAAAAATCTGTGGAAAGAGGCATTTTTTTTTTTTACTTGAAACTATTTTTTTATTAAAAACACATTTTTTTTAAACTTTTTTTTTAAACTTTATTTCTGTCCTACTCTGGGACTTCAACTTTTGCAATGCATTACAATACACAGAGTAATACACTAACAGGTTGCCTAGAAGACCTAGCCTGAGGCTGGATCTTCTGGGCACCTGTGAAAGGCAGGTCCCGATGCTGTGCAAGCAAGGCATTGGGCAGCCTCTGCATGGCATCGGGCTGCCTTTTCACCCATCGGGTCCCAGCCACAGCAGTGCGGGGACCCGATGGGCTCCCTCACCCGCAGCAAACCCCTTCTATGTCGCGGTCAGCGCCTATGAGAACCAGGCTGAATAAACACCGCTATAATATTAGAAAGGGCCTGTTCACACACAGCGTGTCCTGACACTTTTCTCAGGTAACATAGTAACATAGTAACATAGTACATAAGGCCGAAAAAAGACATTTGTCCATCCAGTTCGGCCTGTTATCCTGCAAGTTGATCCAGAGGAAGGCAAAAAAACCCTGTGAGGTAGAAGCCAATTTTCCTCACTTTAGGGGAATAAAAAATTCCTTCCCGACTCCAATCAGGCAATCAGAATAACTCCCTGGATCAACGACCCCTCTCTGGTGCATAGTAATGATCCAGAGTACCTGCGTTTAATTATTCTTGAACATATCCCCGAATAAACTCCATCTAGATTCAAAAGATTGGTGAACAGAGAATTCTTCTGGATATTTCAGTTAAATACTTTGTTTCCTAGTGGTCTGAATGAGATTATTGAACTAATAAAGAAGTAATTTGAAAACTGATAAAATTATAAAAAAATTTATTTATTTATTTATTTTTAATATTATTTAATTTTTATTTTTTTGGGGGGTGGAGGGGTTATACATGTGTCATAAATTCACTCGGTGATCCATAAGATTCACCTTTCTGATGGTATATCCTTGAATGGCAAATTATGCACGTTGCACTTTAAGTTGCACTTTAGGTGAACATCCATTATATGGGTGTACATTACTATTGTTTACACATTAATAGATCTATTATTGAAGAGAATGTATATATGCACAGATGTACAGGCGCATCTCATGCACGTGTATATTTGTGGATATTTGGATACACACAAATCATATATCTGCATTCACATGAAGCCACATTTGGATATTCACATGAATTAAAATATATTAAATTATGGTCTGATTATGTTTTGATTATTTTGGATCATGCTTTTTCTTTAAAAATTATTATTGTTATTAATCTGAATCCACTCCATGTATTCTGGATGTCTTTGTATTTTGATTTGCCTGATTGCCGTCTGCTGTGCTTAGCCCTATTTAAATGTATGTATTTTCTTCTGACCTTACAGCCTAATAAAGGTGGCAGCCTGCCACTGAAACGCGTAGCTAGCCTTTTATTTATAGTGTTTTATGTATGTTTTTAATAAATAACTATCATAGATAGCAGAGCAGCATGCTTTTGTTTTTCTTTTAATGCTTCTTGTTGAGCGAACATGTTCCTATGTTTATTCCGGCCTCCATCTGGAGGATCCTAGCGAACAAGCCTGACCTATCCTCTCTACAGGAGAGACCACGCCATTTCCTAGTGTTGTGCCTGGATTTGCACAACATTATTTGGTAAGGTATTCTCACCTTGAGTCTGTAATGGTGCAGAACCCCAAACCAGACAAAGTTTAAACAATGGTGGATTTATTAAATGATGGCAGTACAGTCCAGACCAGAATTCATATACAGGTAATCAATCCAAATAATAACTTGTGCAGGAAAACTCACAAGGGACAGTCAGACCAGGCCAAAGTTCATATGCACAGAAATAGTCAGTGTAACGTCGTACCTAGGAACGAGACATTTCTAGGGTCCGATCAGAGGTCCAACAAGAGACAAACGGTTCCGTATAGAAGTTTCCCACAGGCAGCCTCCAGCGATGAATTGAGGAAGTCAGAGGTCATGCACAGGTAGCATGGAAGAATGTGAACAGCAACATACACCCGGGTTGTCAAAACAACAGTGGGCACTGATCAGCCAGGGAGATCACCTCTTAAACACCTGCTAGCCAATCACAGAGTGCCCTGTGTCTATTCCTCATAGGCCATAGGATTATTCTAATCCCTGACACTTGTGTGGCCTTAGCTGGTCATTGATCACTTAACCCATGCCTGCCCTCTAATCTACTACAGTTTATGCATTCCCCGTCAGCGGCCGGCGTAGCGAATAAGATGCGCGTACGTTCGGCCGCGTAACCCTTTGCAAACCTCCTCTTAAGCGTGCACGCGGACGCTCAAGCAGTCCAGCATGGATACGCGATCGTGTCGGCACGGACGCCGAAACCGCGTCCACCCGCAAAGGAGTCAGAACCGAACATTTCGTAGGCACATGTGTGACCTGTCCCGCTACTCCAATGGGGTCCCCCACAGGCCGAGCCCCACGAGAATTCCTGGAAGCCCCAGTGGACCGCGAAACAGGAGAATGTCTTACATTACCCCCCCTCGAGGCGGCAGCTCAGAAGACTCCAAACGAGCTTTCCCTAGATTCTCACGTTGGAAAGCTGCCACTGATTAATCCGCATGAACCTGGCGGGCAGGTAACCAACATCTCTACTCTGGACCAAATCCTTTGCAGTCCACTAAATACTGGAGGGACCTCTGGACAAAACGGGAGTCCAAAATCTTATTAACCTCGAATTCAGGCTCCCCTTGAACCTCCAACGGAGATGGAGTTTGAATGAAGGGAGCTGACTCGGCTGCCGATTTGAGCAGTGAAATATGAAAGGTGTTCACTCTTCGAATAGATGGAGGAAGAGCAACCTTGTAAGTCAACCAATTGATCTTCTGTGTCACCGGATATGGACCAATGAATCTAGGCCCCAGTTTGGCAGACGGTTGGCACAGGGGAATGTTCCAGGTGGAGACCCACACTGGATCTCCTGCCTTAAATTCTTGCTCCGCAGTACGATGACGATCAGCAAATCTTTTCTGTTGCGCAACCGCACTACAAAGATTCCGTCACGCCAACAACCAAATGGGCCGGCACTCGCTGATATCAATGCAATGTTCTTTTATTGTTTCACATGGAGGAACAATAATAGATGACTCCACTGACCCACTGGTGGCGGACCAATGATTCCAGGATAGGCAACCCATTTGGTTGTTCGACAAATCGATCAGTCGGCACTCTGTAATATTAATTGGCGGTGCACGTGTCCAGGGCCGGCGTCCCACACGTATCCATATAGAAAGGACCGGCACTCGCTGATATAAATGCAATGTTCTTTTATTGTTTCACATGGAGGAACAATAATAGATCAGTTGACGTGTTTCGACTCTACATGAGTCTTTGTCAAACCAGAGTCTTTGTCACTGGTTTGACAAAGACTCATGTAGAGTTAAAACGCATCACCTGATCTATTATTGTTCCTCCATGTGAAACAATAAAATAACATTGCGTTTATATCAGCGAGTGACGGTCCTTTCTATATTGATACGAGTGGGACGCCGGCCCTGGACACGTGCACCGCCAATTAATATTACGGAGTGCCGACTGATCGATTTGTCGAACAACCAAATGGGTTGCCTATCCTGGAATCATTGGTCCGCCACCAGTGAGTCAGTGGAGTCCCCTACCAGAGAGGAGAGTCTTGGATTCCTGCCCACCATGCATCTGAATGGAGACATCTTGGTAGAGGCATGTTCGGAGTTGTTATAAGCCACCTCCGCAAAGGGGAAGTGAGCTGCCCAATCCTCCTGGCAGTCTGACACGAAACACCGGAGATATTGTTCCAGAGTCTGGTTCGTTCTCTCTGTCTGCCCGTTGGTCTCTGGGTGAAAGCCAGATGAAAATGACAGCCTAATCCCCAACCGAGAGCAGAAAGAACGCCAAAACGGGAGATAAACTGGACTCCTCTATCTGAAACAATATCCTCCGGCGCCCCCTGGTAATCGGAAGACATGTTTGACAAACAGATCTGCCAGCTCTCCAGCCGATGGCAATCCGGGGAGTGGTATAAAATGGGCCATCTTACTAAAACGGTCCACCACTACCCAAATTACTGTACAACGGGAAGACCTAGGCAGATCTGTTATGAAGTCCATGGACACGTGGGTCCATGGGGCCGAAGGAATAGGCAGCGGAAGCAAAGTACCAGAGGGAGCAGACCGAGCCGGTTTACATCGAGCACAAATACTACATGCCTGAACGTAGGCTTTGATATAAAAAAAATCTTAGGCCACCAGACATGACGTTTACAAAGGGACATGGTCTATTTTATCCCGAGATGCCCGGCTGACTTAGAATCATGTAACTGTTGTATGACTCTGAGTCTGAAGTTCAATTTAAGCTGAAACATTACATCACTAAATAAATGATCCAAATCAGTTCATCTTGGGCAATTGATCATGTGTGCTGCCTTCCTTCTTCAAGTGAGCATAGCCACGTAATTATCAAGTCAACCTTATCTGCCTTGGTATGACCACACTGTGCGGTCATGTTGTGGTTGCAACTCCGCCACGCTGTGGTTGTGTGCTGAGTGACAATACAGGCCACAGCAGGTCCAATTAAACTAAGGAGAACCACAACCAGTATTGTGGGTAATAAGCGGCCATTAACAACACAGACTGACTAAACAGTGCAGTCCTCATTAGATTATTAGGGCCTGTATGGCTGTGCAGTACCTGGCCGCAGCATGGCTGCATTGCAACCGCAACAAAACCGCACCATGTGGTCATACCTTTACACCTTGCACAGATAGGAATAATTTCTAATTTTAAGGACAATGGTCAGCGATAGATTTAGCGTGCGACACATGTTGCATTATAGTTGTGCCATATGTGTCGTGCGACACATGTCGTTGTGTAGCCCTAGCCTAAGACCTTGAAGGTCCTACAGCAACTCTTGCTGAAAGCACCATTACTGTGTGTTTGTGTGGTGGTGGGGGGGCACAAAGGGTGGGATTAGAGCTATGGCTGATTGTAAAAAACAAGTTGCGACAGCACACTATATGCCACTGGTGTTGCCCCTTCTTGTAACTACATGTTACCCTGGTGTATATTGTAAATTGTGAATTAACATAATTCGTACCATTTTATGAACCTTCGGAAATATTGCAATATAGCTAGCATTAAAGATAAAAAAAAAGATAGCAAATTTCCCTAAATCTTGTTTCTAATATTTTCTTATTGATTCCATTTTTCTTAATGTTTCCAATATTTTCTTAATGACCTATTGTTTAGATCATGTTCTTATGTTACACATATTTTTTTTTTTTATATTTGGTGATTTTTAAAAAAACATTTTTCCATGTTATTATATATATACAGTTGCAAGAAAAAGTATGTGAACCCTTTGGAATGATATTGATTTCTGCACAAATTGGTCATAAAATGTGATCTGATCTTCATCTAAGTCATAACAATAGACAATCACAGTCTGCCTAAACTTATAACACACAAAGAATTAAATGTTACCATGTTTTTATTGAACACACCATGTAAACATTCACAGTGCAGGTGGAAAAAGTATGTGAACCCTTGGATTTAATAACTGGTTGAACCTCCTTGGGAAGCAATAACTTCAACCAAACGTTTCCTGTAGTTGCAGATCAGACATGCACAACGGTCAGGAGTAATTCTTGACCATTCCTCTTTACAGAACTGTTTCAGTTCAGCAATATTCTTGGGATGTCTGGTGTGAATCGCTTTCTTGAGGTCATGCCACAGCATCTCAATCGGGTTGAGGTGAGGACTCTGACTGGGCCACTCCAGAAGGTGTATTTTCTTCTGTTTAAGCCATTCTGTTGTTGATTTACTTCTATGCTTTGGGTCGTTGTCCTGTTGCAACACCCATCTTCTGTTAAGCTTCAGCTGGTGGACAGATGGCCTTAAGTTCTCCTGCAAAATGTCTTGATAAACTTGGGAATTCATTTTTCTTTCGATGATAGAAATCCGTCCAGGCCCTGATGCAGCAAAACAGCCCCAAACCATGATGCCGCCACCACCATACTTCACAGTTGGGATGAGGTTTTGATGTTGGTGTGCTGTGCCTCTTTTTCTCCACACATAGTGTTGTGTGTTTCTTCCAAGCAACTCAACTTTGGTTTAATCTGTTTACAGAATATTTTGCCAGTACTGCTGTGGAACATCCAGGTGCTCTTGTGCAAACTGTAAACGTGCAGCAATGTTTTTTTGGGACAGCAGTGGCTTCCTCTTTGGTATCCTCCCATGAAATCCATTCTTGTTTAGTGTTTTACGTAGCGTAGATTCGCTAACAGGGATGTTAGCACATGCCAGAAACTTTTGTAAGTCTTTAGCTGACACTCTAGGATTATTTTTCACCTCATTGAGCAGTCTGCGCTGTGCTCTTGCAGTCATCTTTACAGGACGGCCACTCCTAGGGAGAGTAGCAGCAGTGCTGAACTTTCTCCATTTATAGACAATTTGTCTTACTGTGGACTGATGAACAGCAAGGCTTTTGGAAATACTTTTATAACCCTTTCCAGCTTTATGCAAGTCAATAATTCTTAATCGTAGGTCTTCTGAGAGCTCTTTTGTGCGAGGCATCATTCACATCAGGCAATGCTTCTTGTGAAAAGCGAACCCATAACTGGTGTGTGTTTTTTATAGGGCAGGACAGCTGTAACCAACACCTCCAATCTCATCTCATTGATTGGACTCCAGTTGGCTGACACCTCACTCCAATTAGCTCTTGAAGATGTCATTAGTTTAGGGGTTCACATACTTTTCCCACCTGCACTGTGAATGTTTACATGGTGTGTTCAATAAAAACATGGTGACATTTAATTCTTTGTGTGTTATTAGTTTAAGCAGACTGTGATTGTCTATTGTTGTGACTTAGATGAAGATCAGATCACATTTTATGACCAATTTGTGCAGAAATCCATATTATTCCAAAGGGTTCACATACTTTTTCTTGCAACTGTATATTTAATAAAAATTTATACACTCACCTAAAGAATTATTAGGAACACCTGTTCTATTTCTCATTAATGCAATTATCTAGTCAACCAATCACATGGCAGTTGCTTCGATGCATTTAGGGGGGTGGTCATGGTCAAGACAATCTTCTGAACTCCAAACTGAATGTCAGAATGGGAAAGAAAGGTGATTTAAGCAATTTTGAGCGTGGCATGGTTGTTGGTGCCAGACGGGCCGGTCTGAGTATTTCACAATCTGCTCAGTTACTGGGATTTTCACGCACAACCATTTCTAGGGTTTACAAAGAATGGTGTGAAAATGGAAAAACATCCAGTATGCGGCAGTCCTGTGGGCAAAAATGCCTTGTGGATGCTAGAGGTCAGAGGAGAATGGGCCGACTGATTCAAGCTGATAGAAGAGCAACGTTGACTGAAATAACCACTCGTTACAACCGAGGTCTGCAGCAAAGCATTTGTGAAGCCACAACACGCACAACCTTGAGGCGGATGGGCTACAACAGCAGAAGACCCCACCGGGTACCACTCATCTCCACTACAAATAGGAAAAAGAGGCTACAAATTTCACGAGCTCACCAAAATTGGACTGTTGAAGACTGGAAAAATGTTGCCTGGTCTGATGAGTCTTGATTTCTGTTGAGACATTCAAATGGTAGAGTCCGAATTTGGCGTCAAGAGAATGAGAACATGTATCCATCCTCTGATGGCTACTTCCAGCAGGATAATGCACCATGTCACAAAGCTCGAATCATTTCAAATTGGTTTCTTGAACATGACAATGAGTTCACTGTACTAAAATGGCCCCCACAGTCACCAGATCTCAACCCAATAGAGCATCTTTGGGATGTGGTGGAACAGGAGCTTCGTGCCCTGGATGTGCATCCCTCAAATCTCCATCAACTGCAGGATGCTATCCTATTAATATGGGCCAACATTTCTAAAGAATGCTATCAGCACCTTGTTGAATCAATGCCACGTAGAATTAAGGCAGTTCTGAAGGCAAAAGGGGGTCCAACACCGTATTAGTATGGTGTTCCTAATAATTCTTTAGGTGAGTGCATATTCCTGCAGTTTTCACATTGGCCACTTAGTCTAATAATAGGCCATGATTTCTGGTTCTGTACAGGCAACTTTTCAGTAGCTATTATAGTTATTACCACAGGCAGAATTACAAGTAACACCTCTGTGTAGATAACACAGGATCCAGAATTCACAATAGGTAATAGTATACCAGCTCCCTCCTGACCACTGCACAGGTCACAGAGCATGGCTGGTCAAATCTATGGGGTCCCCCCCTGTCCATTGTATCTATGGCCCATGTAGCTGTTTGCAAAAGACAGAAAGTCTTAACATATTTTAGACCTAGTTGATAAAAAAAAATGGCTGCACAACTTTACACATACAAACAATAGAGCTGAGAAATGGGGATCATCCTAAATTAAAGTGGTATTATACCTACTATAAATGGAAAAATGGAAGTTCTTAGCGCACATTTTTGATCAAACGTGTGTCGGGCCCATCTACCAGGCGTCAAGGTGGCTTCGGCAGACGGGTACCTAACACCTCTCTTGGACTTACCTAAGCCTACAATTTCAGGGCAGTGTAGGAACCAGCTTCATTTGTACTCTGCTCATAATCCCCAGGCAGATGGACGTTGCTCAGTCTAAAGTTTGATCAAAAATGTGTGCTAAAAGCTTCCATTTTTCCATTTATAGTAGGTATAATACCACTTTAATTTAGAATGATCCCCATTTCTCAGCTCAATTGTTTGTATGTGTAAAGTTGTGCAGCCATTTTTTTATCAACCATGTTTGCTTGATGGATATGCACCTGTGACTATGTATATGAATGTGCTAGTCAAAATTTTCTTGTAGCGATATTTTAGAATTTCAAGATTACCGTATTTTTTTCCACCCTAGACTGACTTTTTTCCACCCTTAATGGGGGAAAAATGTTAGTGCGTCTTATGTGGTGAGCACGGGAGCAGGCAGCTGAGGGGCGGAGCAGGCTTTCCTGCCACAGATGCCTGCTCCTGTGCACAAGGTATGAGGGCTGATGAGAGGCTGGGGGCTGATGAGAGGCTGCAGGGCTGATGAAAGGCTAGGGGTTGATAAGAGGCTAGGGGGCTGATAAGAGGCTAGGGGGCTGATAAGAGGCTGGGGGCTGATGAGAGGCTGCAGGGCTGATGAAAGGCTAGCGGTTGATAAGAGGCTAGGGGGCTGATAAGAGGCTAAGGGGCTGATAAGAGGCTGGGGGCTGATGAGAGGCATGAGGGCTGATGAGAGGCTGGGGCTGATGAGAGGCTGGGGCTGATGAGAGGCTGGGGGCTGATGAGAGGCATGAATGGTGATGAGAGGCATGGGGCTAATGATAAGAGGCATGGGGGCTGATGATAAGAGGCATGGGGGCTAATCTGAGGTCTGAATGGGGGTCTCATTTATATTGGGGCTCTTATGTGAGGTCTGATTGGGGGTCGTACACTTTGGGGTCTGAGCTGAGATCTGATTGGGGGTCTGAACTGAGGTTTTATTGAGATCTTATTAACATTGGGGGGTCTGATTGCTTGTCTGACCCTGTCTAATGAAAAATATTTTTTTCTTATTGTCTTCCTCTAAAATGTAGGTGCGTCTTATAGGGCGAAAAATATGGGGTATATGCAATTTTTTAATATAGATAGTGACATGGAGAAAATATGATTAATATAAAAATGTGATTTAAACAATAAGTCATTTTCTGATGACATTCTCTTTAAATATAATCATAGATGAAACACAGTGATTGATTAGCTTACAGAACACCCATATATGTAGCTCTCTTCGGCAAAGTGGTGTACATCAAAACAGGCAAAATAGGAAAATTATCTACTTTTACATTCTTGTAGGCAAAACAAAAAAAATATTGTCCATTCACAGATATAAAAAAAAAATATAATAAATGGATTTAGTATAGATAATGCAGGCTATTTGTGAGATCCTCAAAGCACCATGCACCATACAAAGATATCTTAGCCGTGGAAGGTGCAAGAACCTTTTATTTTTTGCCATCATTTGGAAGAAAAAGAAAAGAATGGATATGTTCTATATTCAGAGTTGATTGCGCAGATTCCAGCATCTGCAATAAACTCTCAGATGAGAGAGAATAGCCGAAATCTATTAAATAAGGGGTAGCCAAAGCAAATGAGAAATACCACAGCAGGGAAGCACAGAAATATAAAGAAATGGTGAAGCTTGTTAACCACCTCAGCCCCCAGTGCTTAAACACTCTGAAAGACCAGGCCACTTTTTACACTTCTGACCTACACTACTTTCACCATTTATTGCTCGGTCATGCAACTTACCACCCAAATGAATTTTACCTCCTTTTCTTCTCACTAATAGAGCTTTCATTTGGTGGTATTTCATTGCTGCTGACATTTTTACTTTTTTTGTTATTAATCGAAATTTAACGATTTTTTTGCAAAAAAATGACATTTTTCACTTTCAGTTGTAAAATTTTGCAAAAAAAAACAAGATCCATATATAAATTTTGCTCTAAATTTATTGTTCTACATGTCTTTGATAAAAAAAAAATGTTTGGGTAAAAAAAAAATGGTTTGGGTAAAAGTTATAGCGTTTACAAACTATGGTACAAAAATGTGAATTTCCGCTTTTTGAAGCAGCTCTGACTTTCTGAGCACCTGTCATGTTTCCTGAGGTTCTACAATGCCCAGACAGTACAAATACCCCACAAATGACCCCATTTCGGAAAGTACACACCCTAAGGTATTCGCTGGTGGGCATAGTGAGTTCATAGAACTTTTTATTTTTTGTCACAAGTTAGCGGAAAATGATGATTTTTTTTTTTTTTTCTTACAAAGTCTCATATTCCACTAACTTGTGACAAAAAATAAAAAGTTCTATGAACTCACTATGCCCATCAGCGAATACCTTGGGGTCTCTTCTTTCCAAAATGGGGTCACTTGTGGGGTAGTTATACTGCCCTGGCATTCTAGGGGCCCAAATGTGTGGTAAGGAGTTTGAAATCAAATTCTGTAAAAAATGACGAGTGAAATCCGAAAGGTGCTCTTTGGAATATGGGCCCCTTTGCCCACCTAGGCTGCAAAAAAGTGTCACACATCTGGTATCTCCGTATTCAGTAGAAGTTGGGGAATGTGTTTTGGGGTGTCTTTTTACATATACCCATGCTGGGTGAGATAAATATCTTGGTCAAATGCCAACTTTGTATAAAAAAATGGGAAAAGTTGTCTTTTGCCAAGATATTTCTCTCACCCAGCATGGGTATATGTAAAATGACACCCCAAAACACATTCCCCAACTTCTACTGAATACGGAGATACCAGATGTGTGACACTTTTTTGCAGCCTAGGTGGGCAAAGGGGCCCATATTCCAAAGAGCACCTTTCGGATTTCACTCGTCATTTTTTACAGAATTTGATTTCAAACTCCTTACCACACATTTGGGCCCCTAGAATGCCAGGGCAGTATAACTACCCCACAAGTAACCCCATTTTGGAAAGAAGAGACCCCAAGGTATTCACTAATGGGCATGCGAGTTCATGGAAGTTTTTATTTTTTGTCACAATTTAGTGGAATATGAGACTTTGTATGAAAAAAAAAAAAAAAAAATCATAATTTTCCACTAACTTGTGACAAAAAATAAAAAATTCTAGGAACTCGCCATGCCCCTCACGGAATACCTTGGGGTGTCTTCTTTCCAAAATGGGGTCACTTGTGGGGTAGTTATACTGCCCTGGCATTCTAGGGGCCCAAATGTGTGGTAAGGAGTTTGAAATCAAATTCTGTAAAAAATGACGAGTGAAATCCGAAAGGTGCTCTTTGGAATATGGGCCCCTTTGCCCACCTAGGCTGCAAAAAAGTGTCACACATGTGGTATCTCCGTATTCAGTAGAAGTTGGGGAATGTGTTTTGGGGTGTCTTTTTACATATACCCATGCTGGGTGAGATAAATATCTTGGTCAAATGCCAACTTTGTATAAAAAAATGGGAAAAGTTGTCTTTTGCCAAGATATTTCTCTCACCCAGCATGGGTATATGTAAAATGACACCCCAAAACACATTCCCCAACTTCTACTGAGTACGGAGATACCAGATGTATGACACTTTTTTGCAGCCTAGGTGGGCAAAGGGGCCCATATTCCAAAGAGCACCTTTCGGATTTCACTCGTCATTTTTTACAGAATTTGATTTCAAACTCCTTACCACACATTTGGGCCCCTAGAATGCCAGGGCAGTATAACTACCCCACAAGTGACCCCATTTTGGAAAGAAGACACCCCAAGGTATTCCGTGAGGGGTATGGCGAGTTCCTAGAATTTTTTATTTTTTGTCACAAGTTAGTGGAAAATGATGATTTTTTTTTTTTTTTCATACAAAGTCTCATATTCCACTAACTTGTGACAAAAAATAAAAACTTCCATGAACTCGCCATGCCCATCAGCGAATACCTTGGGGTCTCTTCTTTCCAAAATGGGGTCACTTGTGGGGTAGTTATACTGCCCTGGCATTCTAGGGGCCCAAATGTGTGGTAAGGAGTTTGAAATCAAATTCTGTAAAAAATGACGAGTGAAATCCGAAAGGTGCTCTTTGGAATATGGGCCCCTTTGCCCACCTAGGCTGCAAAAAAGTGTCACACATCTGGTATCTCCGTATTCAGTAGAAGTTGGGGAATGTGTTTTGGGGTGTCATTTTACATATACCCATGCTGGGTGAGAGAAATATCTTGGCAAAAGACAACTTTTCCCATTTTTTTATACAAAGTTGGCATTTGACCAAGATATTTATCTCACCCAGCATGGGTATATGTAAAAAGACACCCCAAAACACATTCCCCAACTTCTACTGAATACGGAGATACCAGATGTGTGACACTTTTTTGCAGCCTAGGTGGGCAAAGGGGCCCATATTCCAAAGAGCACCTTTCGGATTTCACTCGTCATTTTTTACAGAATTTGATTTCAAACTCCTTACCACACATTTGGGCCCCTAGAATGCCAGGGCAGTATAACTACCCCACAAGTGACCCCATTTTGGAAAGAAGAGACCCCAAGGTATTCACTGATGGGCATGGCGAGTTCATGGAAGTTTTTATTTTTTGTCACAAGTTAGTGGAATATGAGACTTTGTATGAAAAAAAATAAAAAAAAAAATCATCATTTTCTACTAACTTGTGACAAAAAATAAAAAATTCTAGGAACTCGCCATACCCCTCACGGAATACCTTGGGGTGTCTTCTTTCCAAAATGGGGTCACTTGTGGGGTAGTTATACTGCCCTGGCATTTTCCAGGGGCCCTAATGTGTGGTAAGTAGGTAAATGACCTGTGAAATCCGAAAGGTGCTCTTTGGAATGTGGGCCCCTTTGCCCACCTAGGCTGCAAAAAAGTGTCACACATCTGGTATCGCCATACTCGGGAGAAGTTGGGGAATGTGTTTTGTGGTGTCATTTTACATATACCCATGCTGGGTGAGAGAAATATCTTGGCAAAAGACAACTTTTCCCATTTTTTTATACAAAGTTGGCATTTGACCAAGATATTTATCTCACCCAGCATGGGTATATGTAAAATGACACCCCAAAACACATTCACCAACTTCTACTGAATACGGAGATACCACATGTGTGACACTTTTTTGCAGCCTAGGTGGGCAAAGGGGCCCAAATTCCTTTTAGGAGGGCATTTTCAGACCTTTGGATACCAGACTTCTTCTCACGCTTTGGGGCCCCTAAAATGCCAGGGCAGTATAAATACCCCACATGTGACCCCATTTTGGAAAGAAGACACCCCAAGGTATTCAATGAGGGGCATGGCGAGTTCATTAAAAAAAAAAATTTTTGGCACAAGTTAGCGGAAATTGATTTTTTTGATTTTGTTCTCACAAAGTCTCCCTTTCCGCTAACTTGGGACAAAAATTTCAATCTTTCATGGACTCAATATGCCCCTCAGCGAATACCTTGGGGTGTCTTCTTTCCAAAATGGTGTTATTTGTGGGGTGTTTGTACTGCCCTGGCATTTGAGGGTCTCCGCAATCATTACATGTATGCCCAGCATTAGGAGTTTCTGCTATTCTCCTTATATTGAGCATACAGGTAATGAGATTTTTTTTTTCCGTTCAGCCGCTGGGCTGAAAGAAAAAAATGAACGGCACAGATTTCTTCATTCGCATCGATCAATGTGGATGAAAAAATCTCTGCCAAAAAAAGAAAAAGGAGGGGAAAGGCGTCTGCCAGGACATAGGAGCTCCGCCCAACATCCATACCCACTTCAGCTCGTATGCCCTGGCAAACCAGATTTCTCCATTCACATCAATCGATGTGAATGAATAAATCATTGCCGGGATTTTTTTTTTTATATATACAAAGTGTTTGCCAAAGTATATGAACACCGCCACCTCCTCAGCTCATATGCCTCGGCAAACGTATCTTTTACTGCAGAGGAGAAATCTCGTCTTGCAGCGCCGCATACACCGACTTGCGTGTAATCTGACAGCAGCGCAATGCTTCTGTCCGAATGTACATCAGTGCTGCAGCTAGTCGATCGGTTGGTCCACCTGAAAGGTAAAAAAAACAAAACAAAAAAGAAAAAACCAGGCCGCAAAGCAATAACTTTATTAACTTTAGAACAGAACATATTAACTTTTTTTTAACTTTTTTAACTTTTTTACTTACCGGTAATTTTTTTTTTGTTTAGTTTTTTTTACCTTTATAGAACAAACCTCTCCTTCCCCATGGGACAATGTGCAAAGCGCAAATCGCCCAAAGATGTGGCGAAGTACGTTATGCACTTTATCCCAGGTGAAAGGAGAGGTTTGCAGCAGCTGTGAGTGAATGGGCCCTAATAGCCCTGTGTGCCTGTCCTGGTGAGATGTGATCCCTATGCTAGGTGTACCTGTGTGTGGTACTTCCGGAAACACTCTCCATAGCATAGGGCAGGGTGGTCAGCACAGTCAGGACAGAAATAGCGGGTGTCACGCCTTATTCCACTCCTGCTACAGACACAACATCTTTTTCGGGGTGACGGTTGGGTTGAGGTACCAGGAACGACACTGGGGAAATGTCGCTCGTGTAGACGGCTAACTACACTGGTGGATGGGGCCACGGAACCTTCTGGATACAGGAGGTTCTCGATGATCTCTTCCTGGAATTTGAGGAAGGATCGTGTTCTCCCAGCCTTACTGTAGAGAACAAAACTATTGTACAGCGCCAATTGAATCAAATATACAGACACCTTCTTATACCAGCGTCTGGTTCTGCGGGAAACTAAATACGGAGACAACATCTGGTCATTGAAGTCCACCCCTCCCATGAGCGCATTATAGTCGTGGACACAGAGGGGCTTTTCAATGACACGGGTTGCTCGCTCAATTTGGATTGTCGTGTCTGCGTGAATGGAGGAGAGCATGTAAACGTCACGCTTGTCTCTCCATTTCACCGCGAGCAGTTCTTCGTTACACAAGGCAGCCCTCTGCCCCCTTGCAAGACGGGTGGTTACAAGCCGTTGGGGGAAGCCCACGCGACTAGTTCGCGCGGTGCCACAGGCGCAAATCCGTTCTAGAAACAAATGCCTAAAGAGGGCCACACTTGTGTAGAAATTGTCCACATAAAGATGGTACCCCTTGCCGAATAAGGGTGACACCAAGTCCCAGACTGTCTTCCCACTGCTCCCCAGGTAGTCAGGGCAACCGACCGGCTCCAGGGTCTGATCTTTTCCCTCATAGATCCGAAATTTGTGGGTATAGCCTGTGGCCCTTTCACAGAGCTTATACAATTTGACCCCATACCGGGCACGCTTGCTTGGGATGTATTGTTTGAAGCCAAGGCGCCCGGTAAAATGTATTAGGGACTCGTCTACGCAGATGTTTTGCTCAGGGGTATACAAATCTGCAAATTTCAGGTTGAAATGGTCTATGAGGGGCCGAATTTTGTGGAGCCGGTCAAAAGCAGGGTGGCCTCTGGGACGGGAGGTGCTGTTGTCGCTAAAATGCAGAAAACGGAGGATGGTCTCAAATCGTGTCCTGGACATAGCAGCAGAGAACATGGGCATGTGATGAATTGGGTGCGTTGACCAATATGACCGCAATTCATGCTTTTTTGTCAGGCCCATGTTGAGGAGAAGGCCCAGAAAAATTTTAAGTTCGGAAACTTGGACTGGTTTCCACCGGAAAGGCTGGGCATAATAGCTTCCCGGGTTTGCGGTTATAAATTGTGTGGCATACCGGTTTGTCTCTGCCACAACTAAGTCCAAGAGCTCCGCAGTCAAGAACAGCTCAAAAAATCCCAGGGCCGAACCGATTTGAGCCGTCTCAACCCGAACTCCAGACTGGGCGGTGAAAGGGGGAACTACTGGTGCGGCTGAAGTTGGTGACTGCCAATCAGGATTTGCCAGCACCTCAGGGACTCTAGGGGCTCTACGGGCCTGTCTGTGCGGTGGCTGCGACGGGGTAACTATTGCACGTGCCACCGTACCAGCTTCAACTGCCCTTCTGGTGCTCGCTACTTCACCAGGTTGTACGGCAGTGCTGGTACTAGGTCCAGGAAGGGCTGCGCTGCTGGTGTATGCCTCACCACGTGATCCGGCAGCGACAGCCCCACTCTGCTGCTCTTGAAGCGGATCCTGCGTAACCTGTGGTCTAGCGACACGGGGCCTGGTACGCCTGGTGCTATCAGGGACCTCCACCTCCTCGTCCGAACTTTGGGTCAGAGAGCCACTGCTTTCTACAGGTTCATATTCTGACCCGCTAGATTCATCAGATGAGGGTTCCCACTCCTCATCCGACTGGGTCAGAATCCTGTAGGCCTCTTCAGAAGAATACCCCCTGTTTGACATTTTGGACTACTAAATTTAGGGGTATTCCCTGAGACTACCCAAGAAAAAAAGCAAACCTGTCTTACAAATGGGAGGCTAGCGAAGTACCGAAGGCTGCTGCGGTTGATAAAAAATATCAAAACTGATTTTTTTATCGCCGCAGTGCGTGTAAAATGAATGTGCAGTGATCAAAAAATATATATTTTTTGTCACTGCGGTGGGGCGGGCGTGGGTGAACGCACGTGTGGGCGACCGATCAGGCCTGATCGGGCAAACACTGCGTTTTGGGTGGAGGGCGAGCTAAGGTGACACTAATACTATTATAGATCTGACCGTGATCAGTTTTGATCACTTACAGATACTATAAAAGTACAAATGCTGATTAGCGATACGCTAAACAGCGAATAAAAGTGACTGTGGTGCGGTGGGGTGGGCGCTAACTGACGCTAACTACCTAACCAAGGGGCCTAAACTATCCCTAAAACCTAACAGCCAATACTAGTGAAAAAAAAAAAGTGACAGTTTACACTGATCACTTTTTTTCCTTTCACTAGTGATTGACAGGGGCGATCAAAGGGGTGATCAAAGGGTTAATTGGGGTGCAGGTGGGTGATCTGGGGCTAAGGTGTAGTGTTGGTGCTACTCACAGTTCAGTCTGCTCCTGTGCTGGATCCAACCGACGAAAAGGACCAGCACAGGAGCAGACAAGCCATATAACAGATCATATTTACTAATATGATCTGTTATATGACTTTGGATTGGATTTTTTGAAAATCGCCAGCCTGCCAGCCAATGATCGTTGCTGGCAGGCTGGTGACGAAATACTTCTTTTAATTTTGCCGGCCCGCGATGCGCATGCGCGGGCCGGCTTGGAGCGAAATCTCGCGGCTCGCGAGATGACGCGTATATGCGTGACTCTGCGCAGCGCTGCCACCTCCGGAACGCGATCCTGCGTTAGGCGGTCCGGAGGTGGTTAAAGAGTTCCTGTCACCTCAGAAACCCCTTTATTAAGCTATATTAATAGTTGAAGAACACTTTTATTCTGTATGAAAATTAGGGCTTCAGCACACCAAGGGGCGGAGCCTAGCCAAAAGGCATATCAGCTTTCCAGTGCTGGCCACGCCATTTGGCGCACTGAAGGGCATATTTCCTTAAAGAATAGAAGTTTTTTTTCCTCTGGAATGCCGCAGCTGATTTTCACAACATTTATCATTCTAACCAGCAGGATTAACCCTACAAGGAAGAATGTATGCTTTAAAAAGGTTGATCCTGCTGATATGTGCTCTTTAAAGACACTTACTTCCAATTAGCTGCAAGTACTACCTTCAAGTACTACATTAAGTACAGTGAAGAGATATTACAGGAGACTGAAGAGATTGAAGAGATACTGCAAGAGATTGGCTTGGAGTTTGCAACTGGCTCATCTGTGTTTTTTTTGCTGACCATTGCTTGAGAAGAGCTGCAAGTACTACCTTCAAGTACTACATTAAGTACAGTGAAGAGATATTGCAGGAGACTGAAGAGATTGAAGATACACTGCAAGAGATTGGCTTGGAGTTTGCAACTGGCTCATCTGTGTTTTTTTTGCTGACCATTGCTTGAGAAGAGGTAAGGAATTTGGTCAGGTGTTTGCTATTGTGCGTTTGCTAATGAGCCTAGCTCACTAAGGTGTTACATTTGTTGCTGGGGGAGGAGCTTGTGAAGGAGTGTGTGTATATATAGAGACAGACTCATTAGCTGGCCTAATTCATTAGCTGCAAGTACTACCTTCAAGTACTACATTAAGTACAGTGAAGAGATATTGCAGGAGATAGTCAGGAGGTAGGCTGGAAGGTGGAAACAATACAAAAAAAAGGTAAGATTTGTTTGATTTAAATTTAAAATTTTTATTTTTTTTTCCTTTAAAATGGCAGACTTGGTTCAGTGCAGGAATTGTTGTGCATTTATTTCATGATCCACTCTTTGGAGATTCGGATGCTGTCAGCATTTTTGAAATCTGAGATATTTAAATTATCTGTTAAACAAACTCCAGCTAGGACTGCTGCAATGCCACTGCCACAGAGGACCTCCAGAAATGGCAGATGGGTTACTGAAGGTTCTGGAAGACTTAGAGTGGTGGATAGAAGACATGTCCCACAGTCGGTGGTTCTCCATAATTAATTTGCAGCACTCTCAGAATGTAAGGACAACATGGATATGGACTCAAGCACAGAGGGTGAGAAACCATCGACTCCTATGTCTAATGTATGCAAGACTGCAGCCAAGGACAAAAAAGATAAAGTGAAGTCTCAAAGGAAGCAGCTGTTGCTGGGTGATTCAATCATAAGAAGTGTGGAGCTTAAAGAAAATGGTTTTGTGAGATGTCTCCCTGGGGCTACTGCTAGAAGAGATAGAAGACGTATTATTAATATTGTTAAGCAAGCAAAGCAGGAAGGGGACGTGGATGTTCTTGTCCATCTAGGGACAAATGACCTGGCTTGCAATGAAGTGTCAGAGGTGAAAAAATCTTTTATCACACTTGGTAATGACGTACAGGATTTTGCATCCACCATTTCATTTTCTGAAGTTCTGCCTGTGCATAATGTTCAGAATGATAGGCAGAGGCGCATAAAGGAGTTCAACATATGGCTTGGTAAATGGTGTCAAGAGCAAGGATTTGGCTTTGTTTCTCATGATAGCTCTACTTGGAATAGAAAGGAACTGTACAAAAAAGATGGTTTGCATCTTTCTCTCAAAGGAACAAATGTACTTAGTGAACAACTCCAAGAATTTGCGGAAGAGTATTTAAACTAGGAAGGGGGGGCAAAAGAGTGAAAATAAAAGAGTCCAATTGCCCCCCGAAACAATGCCAGAACAGGTCAGAAGCACAGAGGTTGAGAAATGATAAGCTCAGAGTCCTGTCTACAAATGCTCGCAGTTTAGGTAAAAAAATCAATGAACTTGGGTCAATAATGGCATCTGAGAATGTAGATTTAGTGGCTGTTACGGAGACATGGTTTAATGAAAGAAATGACTGGGACATAACCTTACCAGGGTACTCTTTATACAGAAGAGACAGAGAAGGCAAGAAAGGAGGAGGAGTGGCCCTGTATGTGAAAGATAGCATTAAATCTAACCTAATACAAGTTGGTGAGGCCAACATAGAGTCAGTTTGGGTTACGTTGCAGTTTGCTAACCATGCAGTAACTCGTGTAGGTGTGATATATAGACCACCTGGTCAAGTTAAAGAACTAGATGATCTACTAGTTGAAGAAATAGCTAAAATGACAATGAAAGGAGAAGTTATCATTATGGGAGATTTCAATCTTCCAGATATAAACTGGAAAACCAAAATAGCAAGTTCTACCAGGAGTACAGATATTCTAAATTCCCTACTGGGGTTATCTCTACAACAAGTGGTTGAGGAGCCAACCCGGAGGGAGGCCATTTTGGATTTGGTATTCACAAATGGGGATTCGGTATATGATGTCATTGTAGGCGAAACCTTGGGATCTAGTGATCACCAGTCAGTGTGGTTTAATATAAGAACTTTGAAAGAGTCCCACCACACAAAAACAAAACTTTTAGATTTTAGAAAAACAGACTTTTCAAAAATGAAATTAGTCATAAATGAGTCCTTATCAGACTGGAAGGGATTACATGGAGTCCAGGAGAAATGGGACTACTTAAAAGGTGCATTATTGAAGGCAACAGAAAATTGCATTAGACTTGTCAGTAAAAGCAAAAAAAGGAAGAGACCACTGTGGTACTCAGCAGAAGTGGCCCAAATCATTAAAAATAAAAAGATAGCATTTTGTAATTATAAAAAAAAACAGAGCAATGAAGATAAGGAAATCTACAAGATTAGGCAGAAAGAGGCCAAGCAAGTTATAAGAACTTCTAAAGCGCAGGCAGAAGAAAAACTAGCTCAGTCTATGAAAAAAGGGGATAAGATATTCTTCAGATATATAAATGAAAAAAGGAAATTAAAACAAGGAATAACTAAATTAAAAACAAAGGACGGAAGGTATGTAGAAGAGAATAAAGGGCTAGCCGACTGCCTTAATGAATACTTCTGTTCAGTTTTTACAAAAGAAAAAGGAGAAGGACCTCCACTAGAAAGGATGACTAATAAATCGTTTGATGCATGTGTCTTTACAGAGGAAGATGTTCTAAGTTTGCTGTCTAAAGTGAAGACAAATAAGTCACAGGGGCCTGATGAGATACACCCAAAATTATTAAAAGAGCTTAGTGGTGAGCTGGCAAAACCGTTAACAGATTTATTTAACCAATCATTAGTAACAGGAGTCGTCCCGGAAGATTGGAAATTGGCAAATGTCGTGCCCATTCACAAGAAAGGTAGTAGGGAGGAATCGAGCAACTATAGACCAGTGAGTCTGACATCAATAGTAGGCAAATTAATGGAAACCCTATTAAAGGATAGGATTGTGGAACATCTAAAATCCCATGGATTGCAAGATGAAAAACAACATGGGTTTACTTCAGGGAGATCATGTCAAACAAATCTTATAGATTTTTTTGACTGGGTGACTAAAATAATAGACGGTCGAGGTGCAGTAGACATCGCATATCTAGATTTTAGTAAGGCTTTTGACACTGTCCCACATAGAAGACTTATCAATAAACTGCAATCATTGAGCATGGACTCCCATATTGTTGAATGGATTAGGCAGTGGCTGAGTGACAGACAGCAGAGGGTTGTAGTCAATGGAGAACATTCAAAACAAGGTCATGTTACCAGTGGGGTTCCACAGGGATCTGTACTGGGACCAATTTTGTTTAATATCTTCATAAGTGATATTGCAAAAGGCCTCGATGGTAAGGTTTGTCTTTTTGCTGATGACACAAAGATATGTAACAGGGTTGATGTTCCTGGAGGGAAACGCCAAATGGAAAAGGATTTAGGAAAACTAGAAGAATGGTCAGAACTCTGGCAACTGAAATTTAATGTGGATAAGTGCAAGATAATGCACCTGGGGCGTAAAAACCCAAGGGCAGAATATAGAATATTTGACACAGTCCTGACCTCAGTATCTGAGGAAAGGGATTTAGGAGTAATTATTTCAGAAGACTTAAAGGTGGGAAGACAATGTAATAGGGCAGCACGAAATGCCAGCAGAATGCTTGGATGTATAGGGAGAGGTATAAGCAGTAGAAAGAGTGAAGTGCTTATGCCGCTGTACAGAACACTGGTGAGACCTCACTTGGAGTATTGTGCGCAGTACTGGAGGCCATATCTCCAGAAGGATATAGATACTCTAGAGAGAGTTCAGAGAAGAGCTACTAAACTAGTACATGGATTGCAGGATAAAACTTACCAGGAAAGGTTAAAGGACCTTAATATGTATAGCTTGGAAGAAAGAAGAGACAGAGGGGATATGATAGAAACTTTTAAATACATAAAGGGAATCAACTCGGTAAAGGAGGAGAGCATATTTAAAAGAAGAAAAACTACCACAAGAGGACACAGTTTTAAATTAGAGGGGCAAAGGTTTAAAAGTAATATAAGGAAGTATTACTTTACTGAGAGAGTAGTGGATGCATGGAATAGCCTTCCTGCAGAAGTGGTAGCTGCAAATACAGTGAAGGAGTTTAAGCATGCATGGGATAGGCATAAGGCTATCCTTCATATAAGATAGGGCCAGGGACTATTAATAGGATTCAGATATATTGGGCAGACTAGATGGGCCAAATGGTTCTTATCTGCCGACACATTCTATGTTTCTATGTTTCTATGTGTTATTTTTATCTTTATGCTGACTCGCATTCCTTTACTGTGCTCCTGCAAATGGGCCATACAATGCTTAGGACTAGAGTAGAGCGGACACCTGGATGTTCGGGTTCGACGGGTTCGGCCGAACTTTGGAAAACAGTTCGAGTTCGGGACCCGAACTTGACCCCGAACCCGAACCCCATTGAGGTCAATGGGGACCCAAACTTTTGAGCACTAAAATGGCTGTAAAAATGTCATGGAAAGAGCTAGAGGGCTGCAAATGGTGTCAAAATGTGGTTAAGTGCATGGCAAGTGCTCTGCAAACAAATGTGGATAGGGAAATGACTTTAAATAACATAAAATACGTAAAAATAAAAAATAATAATCTTGATCTAGGAGGACCAGGTCCATATGGAGTAGGAGGTTGAGGAGGCGGTAGATGTGGCGGTGTAGGTGGAAGCGGCGGTGGAAGAGGAGGTAGCCTACACTGGTTTTTGGTTTTAAATTTTATTTTTAAAATTAGGGTACACCCCAAAACATTGGGAAATATAACCTGTGATAACCCTACACTGGCTGCAGGGCAGGCCAGCACCTCCAAGGGGTAAAGGGCAAGCTCTGGCCATGTGCCCAATTTGGAGACCCAGAAGTTGCAGGGGCGGACCCCTGTCAGTCAGTTCGTGTAGGCGTGTGCACACTTACTGCCCCACCATGTCACACGTCCCTGTGATGTTCATGATCCAATTTGATATCTGCTCTATCAACTTTCGATGTTCTTTTATGCGCCTACCATGGTGATTATGGGTGGCGGGGAATCAGGGTTCCAGGCCGGAGAGGGAGCGTGAGAAAAAGAGACCAAATTTAAGGGAGGATCAATTTTTTCAAATTTAAAATTAGAGTTGAAATATGGGAGAAATTATTAAAGCATAAAATGTGACAACTTTTCAAAGTTTAAGCATTGAATGAAAGGATGTGGTGCGCATTAATTACTGAATAATTTATTAAATTTTATTTCCTGTCACCTATGCATAGCAGGTGTTTATTCACGTCTAAAATTGTATAATGTCAACCCAAGAATGTAACAGAAAAATTATTGAAATTTATTAAAGCGAACCTTTCACCTCATTTTCACTTTATAAACTAGCAACAGTACCTTATAGATTATCTTCAGTGTGTTCTTATACATGTTAGTGCCGCTTTCCTGCGCTGTTTATTCTTGAAAAAATCGTCTTATAAAGTTCACATTTCCTGCTCCAACAGTCACGCAACAAGTCAAGGGGGTATCCCTTCCCTCACCGCTGGCTGTACCTCCCCTGCCCTAACCCCGCCTCTATGCTCTGTAATTGACAGCCGGCTCAGTCGCCGGGACCGCGCTTGTGAATCCTGCGAATGCGCCGTCTACAGTGATCACGTGGGGCACTTGGAGCCTGAAGATAGGGGAGCGCGCGCACGGGAGGGAGAGCAGACAGGAGAGCAGACAGGCAGGCATCGCGTACGGCGCATGCGCGATTCTGTTACAGGATCGCGCTTGTGTCCGCAAGAAAGACGGGATCGTGCGGCGAATGAGGAGGACGGCGCATGCGCAGGATTCACAAGCTCGGTCCCGGCGACTGAGCCGGCTGTCAATTACAGAGCATAGAGGCGGGGTTAGGGCAGGGGAGGTACAGCCAGAGGTGAGGGAAGGGATACCCCCTTGACTTGTTGCGTGACTGTTGGAGCAGGAAATGTGAACTTTATAAGACGATTTTTTTCAAGAATAAACAGCGCAGGAAAGCAGCACAAGGATGTATAAGAACACACTGAAGATGATCTATAAGGTACTGTTGCTAGTTTATAAAGTGAAAATGAGGTGAAAGGTTCGCTTTAAGCTGTCAACTAGGTAGAGGAGGGGTATATTACACCCAAAAATTTGTTAATTTCACCATCAAATGTAACTGACAATTTTTATTTTTACCGGTCTACTAGGTATAGCAGTGGTACTATACACCCAAAAATTTGTTAATTTCACCATCAAATGTAACTGACAATTTTTATTTTTACCGGTCTACTAGGTATAGCAGTGGTACTATACACCCAAAAATTTGTTAATTTCACCATAAAATGTAAATGACAAAGTAGTGAAATGATATAAAATAAAACAAGTACAAAAAAAAATGGATTTATGAGGTAGAGTTCCATATGGAGTAGGAGTTTGAGGAGGCGGTGGATGTAGCGGAGTAGGTGGAAGCGGCGGTGGAGGAGAACGAGATAGCCAACACAGGTTTTTGGATTTAATTTAATTTTGTAAAATTAAGGTGCACTCCAAAAGAGTGTGAAATATCCAAAATACAAACATGAGCAATTGCGCTGCAGTATAACAATGGCTGCTTAGTGCCGTTATACATGTCTATTCTGCACAAGGTACAGACAAGTCCTGAGGGATCCATGCCTGGTTCATTTTAATGAACGTGAGCTTGTCCACATTGGCTGTGGACAGGCGGCTGCGCTTGCTTGTGATGACGCCCCCTGCCGTGCTAAACACACGTTCAGATAATACACTGGCTGCAGGGCAGGCCAGCACCTCCAAGGCGTAAAGGGCAAGCTCAGGCCATGTGCCCAATTTGGATACCCAGAAGTTGAAGTGGGCAGACCCATCATTCAGTACGTGTAGGCGTGTGCACACATACTGCTCCACCATGTTGGTGAAATGCTGCCTCCTGCTAAGACATTCCATATCAGCTGGTGGTGCTGGTTGTTGTGGCGTGCTGACAAAGCTTTTCCACATTCCGGCCATGCTAACCCTGCCTTCTGAGGTGCTGGCGGTGTCCCAGCTGCGTGCGACCTCTTCCTCGTCCTCTGCCTTCGCCTTGTGCTTCCACTATGCCCCCGCTGTCAGGTGGGAATGCCACCAACAGCGCGTCTACCAGCGTGCGCTTGTACTCGTGCATCTTACGATCACGCTCCAGTGAGGGAATTAAGGACGGTACGTTGTCCTTGTAACGGGGATCCAGCAGCGTGGCCACCCAGTAATCAGCACAAGTTAGAATGTGGGCAACTCGGCGGTCGTTGCGGAGACACTGCAGCATGTAATCGCTCATGTGTGCCAGGCTTCCCAGAGGCAACAAAAAGCTGTCCTCTGTGGGAGGTGTATTGTCTGTGTCCCCTGTATCCCCCCATCCAGTGATGGCCATAAGCTGGTCTGGGTGCCACCCTGCTGTGAACATGGTTCCTCCTCCTCCATCTCCTCCTCCTCCTCCTCCTCCACCATGTCATCCTGCAGAACTGTGCCCTGGCTGGACAATTGTGTACCTTGGGTTTGTGGGTGCAGGAACCCACCCTCGGAGCCACTTGGGAATGACTGGCCGGAAACCCTATGAAATGATCCCTCTTCCTCCTCCTCCTCCTGTGCCACATCCTCTTCCATCATCGCCAGGAGCGTTTTTTCAAGGAGGCATAGAAGTGGGAAAGTAAATCTGAGAACAGCGTTATCGGCACTGGCAATGTTGGTGGAGTACTCAATACAGCGCAACAAGGAACACAGGTCTCGCATGGAGGCCCAGTCATTGGTGGTGAAGTGGTGCTGTTCCGCCGAGCGACTCACCCGTGCGTGCTGCAGCTGAAACTCCACTATCGCCTGCTGCTGCTCGCACAGTCTGTCCAGCATGTGCAAGGTGGAGTTCCACCTTGTGGGCACGTCGCATATGAGTCGGTGAGCGGGAAAGGCCGAAGTTACGCTGCAGCGCTGACAGGCGAGCAGCAGCAGGGTGAGAACGCCGAAAGCGCGCACAGATGGCCCGCACTTTATGCAGCAGCTCTGATATATCGGGGTAATTTTTAAGGAATCTCTGCACCACCAAATTCAGCACATGCGCCAGGCAAGGGATGTGCGTCAAACCGGCTAGTCCCAGAGCTGCTACGAGATTTCGCCCATTATCGCACACCACCAGGCCGGGCTTGAGGCTGACTGGCACAAACCACTCATCGGTCTGTTGTTCAAGGCCCATCCACAGCTCCTGCGCAGTGTGGGGTTTTTCCCCCAAACAGATACGTTTTAAAACTGCCTGCTGTCGTTTACTCCTAGCTGTGCTGAAGTTGGTGGTGAAGGTGTTACGCTGACCGGATGAGGAGCTGGTAGAGGATGCGGAAGCAGAGTAGGAGGAGGAAGCAACAGGAGGCAAACTGAAGCGCCCTGCAATCCTCGGTGGTGGAAGGACATGCGCCAAACTGCTATCCGCCTCAGGCCCAGCCGCCACTGCATTTACCCAGTGTGCTGTTATGGAGATATAACGTCCCTGAACGTGCTTACTGGTCCACGTATCCGTAGTGAGGTGCACCTTGCCACAGATGGCATTGCGCAGTGCACACCTGATTTTGTCCCCTACTGGGTTGTGCAGGGAAGGGATGGCTCGCCTGGAAAAGTAGTGGCGGCCGGGCACGACGTACTGTGGGACAGCCACCGACATAAGGCCTTTAAAACTGTCCGTCTCCACCAGACGGAATGACAGCATTTCAAAGGCCAGTAATTTAGAAATGCTGGCATTCAGGGCTAGGGATCGCGGGTGGGTAGGGGATGGGGGTACTTCCTCTTCCTCTCCAGGTGTTGGTGTTACTGGCAGATCCTCTGTTTGTGGGGTGGCAGGTGGCACTGTCACTCCAGAGGTGGATGAAGAGGCCGAGACTGCAGCAGAAGAGGAAGCAGGAGGAGCCAGAGACCTTTCTTGGTTTTTGAGGTGTCTACTCCACTGCAGCTCGTGCTTTGCACTTAAATGCCTGGTCATGCAGGTTGTGCTTAGGTTGAGAACGTTTATGCCTCGCTTCAGGCTCTGATTGCACCGCGTGCAAACCACTCGTGTTTTGTCAGCACATTGTCTGAAGAACTGCCACACCAGGGAACTCCTTGGAGCTGGCTTTGGTGTGCTCGATCCCTTGCTGCAGTGGGCAGTAGCAGGCATACTGTCTAGAGGATGGCCGCTCCGTTTTTGCACCCTGCTCCCTCTTCTGCTGTGCTGGTGGCTCTGTGCAACCACCGCCTATTCCTCCGAACTACATAGGTCACTCGCATGACCTTGATTCCATGTGGGGTCGAGGACCTCATCGTCCTCCACATCATCTTCCACCCAGTCTTCACCCATGCCCTCCTTGTCGGTCTGCACACTTTCGAAAGCCCCAGCAGTTGGCACCTGTGTTTCGTCATCATCCGAGACGTGCTGCGATGGTCCTCCCATGTACTCATCTTGAAAGATACGTTTTTGGGCATCGGTGCACTCAATCTCTTCCACTTCTGGGGCAGGGCTAGGTGGATGACCCTGGGAAACCCTGCTAACAGAGTCATCAAAAAGCAGAAGAGACTGCTGCATGACTTGGGGCTCAGACTGCTTGGCTGATTTGCAAGGGGGTGAGGTGAAAGACTGATGGACATCAGCTGCTGGTGCCAACTGTGGTCTTTCAGCAGGAGACTGGGTGGGAAACAATGTGATGGAACTGGCTCCACTGTCAGCAACCCAATCTACTATCGCCTGTACTTGTTCAGGCCTCACCATTCGTAGAGCCGCATTAGGCCCGACCAAATACCACTGCAGGTTCTGTCGCCAACTTGCACCTGAGGAAGGGTTTTTACTTGTGCGTGTAGCAGACTAGGCCTCAATTAAAGATTTGTGCCTAAAATGGTTGTATATCAAATAACTGAATATAAACCCTGTGGCCCAGATTCAAGAAGCACTTGCGCGGGAACAAGTGTGATTTGCGCCGCGCAATTACTGATTTGCTCCTATGCAAATTTGCGGCTGATTCTGTAAACCAGTTAAGCCTGAAATGCTGCCATTTTCCCGCGCACGCAGCCTAGCTGTTCCTGCGCAATTTTGCGCGGGGTGTAAGTTGCGCCTTCATGGAATTCCCTCAGCGAATATGCAAATTAGGTACTGCCGATGATTCAGAAACATGCGCGTGTGATGCGCATCTTGCGCTGGAAGCGTGCAAGCTTTTTTCCCTGGGCAAACTTGCTCCTGTTAAAAGCAGGGGCAAGTTAGCAAAAGATGGCCAAATGTCATCTGAAGGAGCGCGCAACTTCAGCAGCACCTAGACAGACGATCTGAACAAGCAGAGCACCCACATGGGGAAGGAAAAAGCAGGATGCAATTCAGCAAAGAACCTGCGCAAGTCTGCTCCTATTTATTTGCTCTGTGCATGCAGCTGAGCAGGATTTGCCCTGAAATTATGCTAGCAAACCTCTGCTGAGCCGAAAATTCCTCATTTACATAGGGGCACACCCACTTTGACTTGCACGGCCTTGCGCCCTCAGCTTTGCCTTAAACAGGAGCAAATTAAATGAACAAACGATTCCTGAATCAGGTGGCAATTTGGCAAAATTGCTCCAGCGCAGAGAAATTCAGCTGAGCGGCTCAGGTGTAAGTAATGGGCAAATCTACCTGAATCTGGGCCTGTATATAAAGGGTGTATCTCACACGTTCTGATCCAGAATCGGCCTCAATTAAAGATTTGTGACCAAAATGGCTGTATTTCAAATAACTGAATATAACCCCTGTACAGTGGAGGAAATAATTATTTGACCCCTCACTGATTTTGTAAGTTTGTCCAATGACAAAGAAATGAAAAGTCTCAGAACAGTATCATTTCAATGGTAGGTTTATTGTAACAGTGGCAGATAGCACATCAAAAGGAAAATCGAAAAAATAACTTTAAATAAAAGATAGCAACTGATTTGCATTTCATTGAGTGAAATAAGTATTTGAACCCTCTAACAAAAAAAGACTTAATACTTGGTGGAAAAACCCTTGTTTGCAAGCACAGAGGTCAAACGTTTCTTGTAATTGATGACCAAGTTTGCGCACATTTTAGGAGGAATGTTGGTCCACTCCTCTTTGCAGATCATCTCTAAATCCCTAAGGTTTCGAGGCTGTCTCTGTGCAACTCTGAGCTTGAGCTCCCTCCATAGGTTTTCGATTGGATTAAGGTCCGGAGACTGACTAGGCCACTCCATGACCTTAATGTGCTTCTTCTTGAGCCACTCCTTTGTTGCCTTTGCTGTATGTTTTGGGTCATTGTCGTGCTGGAACACCCATCCACGACCCATTTTCAGTTTCCTGGCAGAGGGAAGGAGGTTGTCGCTCAGGATTTCACGATACATGGCTCCGTCCATTTTCCCGTTAATGCGAATAAGTTGTCCTGTGCCCTTAGCAGAAAAACACCCCCAAAGCAAAATGTTTACACCCCCATGCTTGACGGTGGGGACGGTGTTTTGGGGGTCATAGGCAGCATTTTTCTTCCTCCAAACACAGCGAGTTGAGTTAATGCCAAAGAGCTCTATTTTGGTCTCATCAGACCACAGCACCTTCTCCCAGTCACTCTCTGAATCATTCAGGTGTTCATTGGCAAACTTCAGACGGGCCTGCACATGTGCCTTCCTGAGCAGGGGGACCTTGCGAGCCCTGCAGGATTTTAATCCATTGCGGTGTAATGTGTTTCCAATGGTTTTCTTGGTGACTGTGGTCCCTGCTAATTTGAGGTCATTAACTAACTCCTCCGGTGTAGTTCTAGGATGCTTTTTCACCTTTCTCAGAACCATTGACACCCCACGAGGTGAGATCTTGCGTGGAGCCCCAGAGCGAGGTCGATTGATGGTCATTTTGTGCTCCTTCCATTTTCGAACAATCGCACCAACAGTTGTCACCTTCTCTCCCAGCTTCTTGCTAATGGTTTTGTAGCCCATTCCAGCCTTGTGCAGGTCTACAATTTTGTCTCTGACATCCTTGGACAGCTCTTTGGTCTTTCCCATGTTGGAGAGTTTGGAGTCTGCTTGATTGATTGATTCTGTGGACAGGTGTCTTTTATACAGGTGACTAGTTAAGACAGGTGTCCTTAATGAGGGTGACTAATTGAGTAGAAGTGTCTAACCACTCTGTGGGAGCCAGAACTCTTAATGGTTGGTAGGGGTTCAAATACTTATTTCACTCAATGAAATGCAAATCAGTTGCTATCTTTTATTTAAAGTTATTTTTTCGATTTTCCTTTTGATGTGCTATCTGCCACTGTTACAATAAACCTACCATTGAAATGATACTGTTCTGAGACTTTTCATTTCTTTGTCATTGGACAAACTTACAAAATCAGTGAGGGGTCAAATAATTATTTCCTCCACTGTATATAAAGGGTGTATCTCACAATGACATCTGCAGCAAAGGCTGCCAAATAAACTTTTTTGGCCCAAACAGGGTGTTTGTTTAATAGCTGAATATGACAGCAGTATATAACCCTGGAATTTCAATCTTCTTGATGCTGCAAGGGCAGAAAATTTTTGTATTTTGCCCAAAAAAGGGTGTTTTATCAATAGGAGAATATAACCTCTGTATAAAGGGTTTATCTCACACGCCCTGACCCAGACTAGGCCTCAATTGAAGATTTGTGCCCAAAATGGCTGTATTTCAAATAACTGAATATAACCCCTGTATATAAAAGGTTGTATCTCACACGCCCTGACCCAGAGTAGGCCTCAATTAAAGATTTGTGCCCAAAATGGCTGTATTTAAAAATAACTGAATATAACCCCTGTATATAAAGGGTGTATCTCACACGCTCTGACCCAGACTAGGCCTCAATTATAGATTTGTGCCCAAAATGGCTGTATTTCAAATAACTGAATATAACCCCTGTATATAAAGGGTGTATCTCACAATGACATCTGCAGCAAAGGCTGCCAAATAAACTTTTTTGGCCGAAACGGGTGTTTGTTTAATAACTGAATATGACAGCAGTATATAACCCTGGAATTTCAAACGTCTTGATGCTGCAAGGGCGCAAAAATTGTGTATTTTGCCCAAAAAAGGGTGTTTTATTAATAGAAGAATATAACCCCTGTATATAAAGGGTGTATCTCACACGCCCTGACCCAGACTAGGCCTCAATTAAAGATTTGTGACCAAAATGGTGGTATTTCAAATAACTGAATATAACCCCTGTATATAAAGGATGTATCTCACAATGACATCTGCAGCAAAGGCTGCCAAATATATTTTTTGCCCAAACGGGTGTTTGTTTAATAACTGAATATGACAGCAGTATATAACGTCTTGATGCTGCAAGGGCGCAAAAATTGTGTATTTTGTCCAAAAAAGGGTGTTTCATTAATAGAGTATAACCCCTGTATATAAAGGGTGTATCTCTCACGCCCTGACCCAGAATATGCCTCAATTAAAGATTTTTGCCCAAAATGGCTGTATTTCAAATAACTGAATATAACCGCTGTATATAAAGAATGTATCTCACAAGCCCTGATCCAGAATAGGCCTCAATTAACCCCTTAAGGACTCGGCCCTATTTCACCTTCTGTACTTGGCCATTTTTTGCAAATCTGACCAGAGTCACTTTAAGTGCTGATAACGCTTTGACTTATCCAGGCCATTCTGAGATTGTTTTTTCGTCACATATTGTACTTCATGACACTGGTAAAATGAAGTAAAAAAAATATATTTTTATTTATAAAAAAATACCAAATTTACCAATTTTTTTTTTAAAAAAATGCAAATTTCCAAGTTTTAATTTCTCTACTTCTATAATACATAGTAATACCTCCAAAAATAGTTATTAATTTACATTCCTCATATGTCTACTTCATGTTTGGATCATTTTGGGAATGATATTTTATTTTTTGGGGATGTTACAAGGCTTAGAAGTTTAGAAGCAAATCTTGAAATTTTTTCAGAAATTTTCAAAAACACAATTTTTAGGGACCAGTTCAGGTCTGAAGTCACTTTGCGAGGCTTACATAATAGAAACCACCCAAAAATGACCCCATTCTATAAACTACACCCCTCAAGGTATTCAAAACTGATTTTACAAACTTTGTTAACCCTTTAGGTGTTCCACAAGAATTAATGGAAAATAGAGATACAATTTCAAAATTTCCCTTTTTTGGCAGATTTCCCATTTTAATTTAATTTAATTTAATTTTTTTCCAGTTACAAAGCAAGGGTTAACAGCCAAACTGAACTCAATATTTATGGCCCTGATTCTGTAGTTTACATAAACACCCCATATGTGGTCGTAAACCGCTGTACGGGCACACGGCAGGGCGCAGAAGAAAAGGAATGCCATAAGGTTTTTGGAAGGCAGATTTTGCTGGACTGTTTTTTTTGACACCATGTCCCATTTGAAGCCCCCCTGATGCACCCCTAGAGTAGAAACTCCATAAAAGTGACCCCATCTAAGAAACTACACCCCTCAAGGTATTCAAAACTGATTTTACAAGCATCGCTAACCCTTTAGGTGTTCCACAAGAGTTATTGGCAAATGGAGATGAAATTTCAGAATTTAAATTTTTGGGCAAATTTTCCATTTAAATCCATTTTTACCAGTAACAAAGCAAAGGTTAACAGCCAAACAAAACTCAATATTTATGGCCCTGATTCTGTAGTTTACAGAAACACCCCATATGTGGTCGTAAACAGCTGTACGCTCACACGGCAGGGCGCAGAAGCAAAGGAATGCCATACGGTTTTTGGAAGGCAGATTTTGCTGGACTGTTTTTTTTTACACCATGTCCCATTTGAAGCCCTCCTGATGCACCCCTAGAGTAGAAACTCCCAAAAAGTGGCCCCATTTTAGAAAATATGGGATAGGGTGGCAGTATTGTTGGTACTAGTTTAGGGTACATATGATTTTTGGTTGCTCTATATTACACTTTTTGTGAGGCAAGATAACAAGAAATAGCTGTTTTGACACCTTTTTTATTTTTTGTTATTTACAACACTCATCTGACAGGTTAGATCATGTGATATTTTTATAGACCAGGTTGTCACGGATGCGGCGATACCTAATATGTATACTTTTTTAAAATTTATTTAAGTTTTACACAATGATTTCATTTTTGAAGTAAAAAAAATCATGTTTTAGTGTTTCCATATTCTGAGAGCCATAATTTTTTCAGTTTTTAGGCGATTACCTTGGGTAGGGTATGATTTTTGCGGGATGAGATGACGGTTTTATTGGCACTATTTTGGGGTGCGTGTGACTTTTTGATCGCTTGCTATTACACTTTTTGTGATGTAAGGTGACAAAAAATGGTTTATTTAGCACAGTTTTTATTTTTAATTTCTTACCGTGTTCATCTGAGGGGTTAGGTCATTTGATATTTTTATAGAGCCGGTCGATACGGACGCGGCGATACCTAATATGTATACTTTTTTATTTATTTATGTAAGTTTTACACAATAATATCATTTAAAAAAAATAAATGATGTTTTAGTGTCTCCATATTCTGAACCATAGTTTTTTTTACTTTTTGGGCGATTATCTCAGGTAAAGGCTCATTTTTTGCGGGATGAGGTGACGGTTAGATTGGTACTATTTTGGTGGGCAAACACCTTTTTGATTGCTTGCTGTTGTACTTTTTGTGATGTAAGGTGACAAAAAAAGGTTTATTTAGCACAGTTTTTATTTTTTACGGTGTTCATTTGAGGAGTTAGGTCATGTGATATGTTTATAGAGACGTTCGATACGGACGCGGCGATACCTAATATGTATACTTTTTTCCCCCCTAATTTTTTACCATTTTTAACTTTATTTGGGGAAAATGACGTTTTTGTTTATTTTTACTTGAAACTTTAAATTTTTGGGGGGGAAAACTTTTTTTTTTCAACTATTTTTTTCACTTTATTTTTTGTCCCACTTTGGGACTTGAAGTTTTGGGGGTCTAATCCTTTACAATGCATTCCAATACTTCTGTATTGGAATGCATTGGCTGTATGAGTAATACAGTGTGTATTACTCATACAGCTTCCGGCCTGTGAGATCCAGGGGGCTGGATCTCACAGGCTCATCACCGTAAGGCAGCGCAGATGCCTCAGGAAGGCATTGCCTTCCTTCCATGCCATTGGGTCGCCCCCACAGCCCCATGGGGACCCGATGGCACCACAGCCGCCGCACCAGGTAAAAGCCGCAAACCGCAGGTCGCAAAGTCACGGGCCCCCCCCCCCGGCGCATTTACCCGAGGTGCCTGCTCAATGATTTGAGCAGGCACCTTGTTCCGATCACCGCCCGTCGGGCGGCGGTGATCGGAACAACACATGACGTACCGGTACGTCATGGGTCCTTAAGGGGTTAAAGATTTGTGCCCAAAATGGCTGTATTTAAATTACCTGAATAGAACCCCTGTATATAAAGGGTGTATCTCACAATGACATATGCAGCAAAGGCTGCCAAATAAACTTTTTTTGCCCTAACGGGTGTTTGTTTAATAACTGAATATGACAGCAGTATATAACCCTTGAATTTCACACGTGCTGATGTTGCAAGGGCTGTAAAATGGTGTATTTTGGCCAAAAAGTGTTTTTTTTTAAACCCAGAAAATTATGGTTGTATTTCTAGCTTAAATTGCACACTGACTAATCCAGATGCGGTATATTGCCAAAAAAATGTGTTTTTGTTTACTAACAGAATATGAAAGCTGTATATATTAAACTTGAATTTCACACTTGCTGTAAAATAGTGGATTCTGACAAAAATAAAAGTGTGTTTTTAAAAACCCAGAAAATTATGGCTGTATTTCTAGCTTGAATTACACACTGACTAATCCAGATGTTGTATATTGCCAAAAAAGTGTGTTTTTTTACTAACAGAATATGAAAGCTGTATATAACGTTTGAATTTCACACGTCCAGATGCAGCTAGGGATGTAAAATAGTGTATTTTGCACAAAAAGGGTGTTTTAAAAAACCCTGAAAATTATGGCTGTATTTCTACCTTAAATTGCACACTGACTAATCCTGCCAATGCACCAGATTTTGTATATTGCCAAAAAAGGGTGATTTTTTTACAACCAGATTATTAGTGCAGGTTTTTAAGCTTGGATTAGAATGTCACAAAAGCTCAGATGCAGTGCTGGTGCACTGAGCTTGTATAAGATGGCTGCCGCCGCCGCCCACCCAACTAACAGACGGATAAAAGTTGTTGTTTTTCGGTCACTGGGCTAAGGGCAGGGTAAAAAGATTGTGCCCTGCACCCACACAACTAATTGTATGTAGATCGCTGAGTTAGATTCTCTCCTATTCTCTCCCTGAATTTACCAGCAGCATCCTCTCCCTACACTAGTAACAGCAGAGTGACGTGCAGCGCTACGTGACTCAAGCTTATATAGAGCCTGGGTCACATGCTGCACTGGCCAATCACAGCCATGCCATTAGTAGGCATGGCTGTGATGGCTTCTAAGGGCACAGAGTTAAACGCTTGTTGATTGGCTGATCTGCAGCCTTTCAAAAAGCGCAGAGAAATCGCCGAACACCGAACCTGAACTTTTACTAAAATGTTCAGGTTCGGGGTCAAAAAATCCTAAAGTTCGGTACGAACCTGAACTTTACAGTTCGGGTTCGCTCAACCCTAGTTCTAACAATTCCATGATCTTAGAAGAAGTGTTACCTAGATTGATTTATTGACCCTGTGAATGCTAGCAGTTGTAGAGAGTACTTAGGTTGTACAGTATTTCAAGGAGTGCTGACAGAGGGAGGTCCAGTGGGACCCTGCAGGCTCCCCTTCTGAATATAAATCTTTCTACGATCTCCCTTCACTGTCCCTGCACTCTTCCTATCCAATATTCCACAATTAAAAGCTTTTAACAACATTGTCCCTAGCACTCATCACGTCTCTTCCTATGCTCAGCTCACAGTGAAATGGTGGAGAACACATGGGATGAGGCTTTTTAAGGGCTGTGACATAACAGGGGCTGCTAGTTGCTGATTTGCTGTTTGCACGGCTTTATGGGTGATCTCACATTCCTGGGCTTCTTATTTTCACTTTGTAACATGTGTAGCCACCATTTTAAGAAAAAACTATTTGTTACCACGAAGCGCAAGGAAATTCGGATTGGTTGCGAATCAAATTTTTCCTAAATTTCAGATCAAATTCCACTTCAGATGCTTTGATTCGCTCAACAGTATTGCTGACAACAATACAATAACCACTGTGTAGTCCTCTTCTTCTTACTAGCCTGATTCCTCCCACTAGTGACATCATCAAAGATCCTTTAGCTACACTAACCCGGGGCTTCCATGTATTTCCCTGCTGCCTGTGGACTTTCAGCCTCCTCTCCTGCCTACATTGATCTTACAGAACAGTTTCGGGCAGGGAGAGAGAGCAGTATGCCGATGCACATCTCTCTCATTGATCCAGCAAAGCACTGTATGAGTGTTCTGACGAATCATAAAGGGGTTCTCCGGGAATTAAGAAAATGAAAATACTTAAATATTACTGTATTATAAATATATTCCCAAATACCTTTCATTAGTTATAATGGCTTGTTTTGTCTAGGTAGCAATCATTAGGAGAAATAAAATGGCTGCTGTCCTATTAGTACACACAAAACCTGTTCTAATCACACAGCAGGACAAGTTACTTTATTTAAATTATCAAACACCTAAATTAATTCACACCAGACCTCAAATTATTGTATTTGTGCCTGTATCTTATAGATCGCAGACAGGGTGATCCAGCAGCCAAAGACCTCCCTCTGCGGAGAAGAGGATTGTGATACAGCTAATGAGCAGCAGCACTTGTATGCAGTGTCCATTACCACAGCCCCACATTACAACAGTCTGTCCTGTCCATCCTATTTGTACTTGTCTCCTCATGAGCTCCATTCCCACAGAGATTCAGCTGAAGTTCATATTAAACTGTGTTCAGGATCATAATCCCTGATAAGTAGAGCAGAGAGGAGGATAGCTCGGTGCTGTGAAGTAACTTGTCCTCCTGAGTGATTAGGACAGGTTTTGTGTTTACTAATAGGACGGCAGCCATTTTATTTTTCTTAATGATTGCTCCCTAAAAAATAAATAAGCCATTATAACTAATTAAGAGTATTTCTGTATATTCTATATATCTGACCACATACCCAGGTAAATGAACATTTACTAACACTTGTTAAGTACTCCTGATCTATGCCCTTATTATAAATTTATGCTGGAAGATTATTCCAGCATATATTCTGAACATAATGCACAACGTGCAAACTTAGCCTAAACTCATTAGCACTAATATTTCTCATATTCTGGACTTAAAGCTAAGCTCATAAACTGAAACATTCTAACAGCTGTGTGAGTATGAGGGAGGTGTGCAGAAATCCGTGCATATGCTGCACAAAAACCCCATTAAGATGGACAGACCAGTTTTCCCTTAAAACAATATTTACTCTAAACAGTCAGTAGCCTGACAAACAAGTTTAAAATATTATACCGTTAGAAACAATATCTTTCAGAATGCAGGCCCTGGACAATGAGCTATTCGCCTGGATCCCACTCCTGGCTGGGGGAAGTCGTTTGCACTGCAGCAGCATCTGCAAAGAAAATGTATGGGTCATTTATCAAACTGGGAAAATAGAACTGGCTTAGTTGCCCATAGCAACCAAACAGATTTCACATTTTATCTTTAACAGCTCCTTTGGAAAATGAAAAGTGGAATCTGATTGGTTACTATGGGCAACAAAGCCAGTTCTACATTACACCAGTTTAATAAATGACCCCAGTAGTGTGTATGGTGGCTATGGTCAGCTTCAATCTGTCAGAGCAGGAGATTCTCCCACAGAGCGGCTCTCCATTTTGGCTCATTGTATTTTACCCAAATGCTCTAATAGGGAAGAATGCTTTTCATCAAAAAATTGAGTGCTGTTCAAATTCCTCTACTAAGGCTGGGTTCACACGGGCATCACGTTTTGGCTCAGGATGCGTCCCGGGTGCATTGCGGCGATTGCGTTCCGTTGTTGAGTTTTTATCGCGCGGGTGCAATGCGTTTTGCGCGCGCGTGATAAAAAACTGAATATGGTACCCAGACCCGAACTTCTTCACTGAAGTTCAGGTTTGGGTTCAAGCTTGTGTAGATGTAATTATTTTCCCTTATAACATGGTTATAAGGGAAAATAATAGCATTCTTTAATACAGAATGCTTAGTACAAGTTTAATATATTTTTTATTTTTTAACCCTCAATTGAACTTCTACTAAGCATTCTGTATTAAAGAATGCTATTATTTTCCCTTATAACCATGTTATAAGGGAAAATAATACAATTGAATAGACTTTCATCTTAGCAACCATGCGTGAAAATCGCACCGCATCCGCATATAGAACATGCTGCGATTTTCACGCAACGCACAAGTGATGCGTGAAAATCACCGCTCATGTGCACAGCCCCATAGAAATGAATGGGTCCAGATTCAGTGCGGGTGCAATGCGTTCACCTGACGCATTGCACCCGCGCAGAAATCTCGCCCGTGTGAATCCAGCCTAAAAGGACATAAATCCAGGAGTGGTCTGCATGAAGTATACTCATTAATACTAAGCATTTTTGCAGTTTTGTTTTTTTCTGTAAAAATGCTGGCTCCAAATATTAGCTAAAGTAATATGGGGAATATGGATGCAGGTACTGTTGTTTTTTAAATTAGGTAGCATTTTTGTCTTTCTGGCTTTGTTTCAAAAATACTGCATGCTGTAGCTGTTAGGGTTTTTTCAGGAGTTTTCACATCAACTGTATAGGGAAAAAGCATCATGAAGAAAATGCTAGTGGTAAGACATACTTGGGAAATTTATCAAACTGGCTTAGTTGCTTATAGCAACCCATCAGATTCCACCTTTTATTTTCAAGATGGGCTCTAAACAAAGAAAGGTGGAATCTGATTGGTTGCTATGGGCAACTAAATCAGTTTTCCCTTGAGTGCAGCCTCGCATATGTAAGAGCATCACAGAACAGTTAGTGCCGAGCGTCACTTGGCCCTCAAGAAAGTTGGACGTGGTAGCGTTCAACTTAAGCCTCATTCACACATCAGTGTTTAATCAGTGATTTCCATCAGTGATTGTGAGCCAAAACCAGGTGCGGCTCTAAACACAGAACAGGTGCTGATCTTTCCCTTATACCTGATCTGTGTGGAGGCTCCAATCCTTCCTGTGTTTCCCTTAGGCATCATGCACACGACCGTTTTTTTTTGCGGTCCGCAAAAATGGGTTCCGTTTTTCCGTGATCCGTGACCGTTTTTTCGTCCGTGGGTCTTCCTTGATTTTTGGAGGATCCACGGACATCGTTTTGGTGTCCGCCTGGCCGTGCGGAGCCAAACGGATCCGTCCTGAATTACAGTGCAAGTCAATGGGGACGGATCCGTTTGACGTTGACACAATATGGTGCAATTTCAAACGGATCCGTCCCCCATTGACTTTCAATGTAAAGTCAGGAGTTAATATACTATAGGATCGGAGTTTTCTCCAATCCGATGGTATATTTTAACTTGAAGCGTCCCCATCACCATGGGAACGCCTCCATGTTAGAATATACCATCGGATTTGAGTTACATCATGAAACTCAGATCCGACAGTATATTCTAACACAGAGGCGTTCCCATAGTGATGGGGACGCTTCTAGTTAGAATATACTACGAACTGTGTACATGACTGCCCCCTGCTGCCTGGCAGCACCCGATCTTTTACAGGGGGCTGTGATCAGCACAATTAACCCTTCAGGTGCCGCACCTGAAGGGGTTAATTGTGCGTATCATAGCCCCCTGTAAGAGATCAGGGGCTGCCAGGCAGCAGGGGGCAGACCCCCCTCCCTCCCCAGTTTGAATATCATTGGTGGCCAGTGTGCGGCCCCCCCGGCCCCCCCTCTATTGTAATATCATTGGTGGCAGATAAGTGACAGATCATTAAGCAATGCGCAGCACAGACCTGTCACTTATCAGTAGGAGAAGCTCCCGGCCGGACACAGACAGAGCAACAGCCAGCAGGTAAGTATGATGCTTCTAATATTGTAATATTGCTAAGTAACCATGGCAACCAGGCCTGCAGTAGCGTCCTGGTTGCCATGGTTACCGATCGGAACCCCAGAGCGATTAAACTGGGACTCCAATCAAAATCTCCGCTGCCACCAATGATCGGGGGGGGGGGGGGCGGGGAGGCCGCACACTGCCACCAATGATATTACAATGGGGGGGCCGCACACTGGCCACCAATGATATTACAATAGAGGGAGGGGGGGGGCCGGGGGAGGCCGCACACAGGCCACCAATGATATTACAATAGGGGGGGGCGGGGGGGGTCCGCACACTGGCCACCAATGATATTCAAACTGGGGAGGGAGAGGGGTCTGCCCCCTGCTGCCTGGCAGCCCCTGATCTCTTACAGGGGGCTATGATACGCACAATTAACCCCTTCAGGTGCGGCACCTGAAGGGTTAATTGTGCTGATCACAGCCCCCTGTAAAAGATCGGGTGCTGCCAGGCAGCAGGGGGCAGTCATGTACACAGTTCGTAGTATATTCTAACTATGGGAACGCCTCTGTGTTAGAATACACTGTCGGATATGAGTTTTCACGAAGTGAAAACTCATCTCTGAAAAAGCTTTTATGCAGACGGATCTTCGGATCCGTCTGTATGAAAGTAACCTACGGCCACGGATCACGGACGCGGATGCCAATCTTGTGTGCATCCATGTTCTTTCACGGACCCATTGACTTGAATGGGTCCGTGAACCGTTGTCCGTCAAAAAAAATAGGACAGGTCCTATTTTTTTGATGGACAGGAAACACGGATCACGGATGCGGCTGCAAAACGGTGCATTTTCCGATTTTTCCACGGTCCCATTGAAAGTCAATGGGTCCGCGAAAAAAAACGGAAAATGGCACAACGGCCACGGATGCACACAACGGTCGTGTGCATGAGGCCTTACAAGGCTGAGGAGGCATAACCCACAGCTGTCAGTAAAGGGTAGACACATGGCAATCCTCATGGCAATCCTCTCAGTGCAGCACGTGCAGCCCCTCACATGTAAAGGCATCACATAACAGTGCTGAATGCCACTTGTCCTTTGAAGATATTGGCCTTAGGCCTCTTGCACACGACCGTATGTATTTTGGAAGGAAGGAAGGAAGGAATTGCTGTTTCTGCTCAGCTACAGATAAGTTGGTTTTGTTTCTTTCTTGTGTTCTGTCTAGGCTGTTAGGGAGACACCTGCTCCCTCCTTGCTTGAGGAAGCAGGTTGTCTCTTTTCCCCTTTTCCACTATCTTAGGGATCTTAGGGTTTCTTCAGTCTTAGGCACGGGGGCACGTTTATTCCCACTTTCAGGGTCTGAACGTGGGCACAGAAGTCCAGGGAGAGTTGGTAGGGATTTGCTAGGAGGTGACCTTTATCCACAGCTTCTGACCTAGACAATTGTTTCATGGTTTTCTGTGTTTCTATTGTATCTTGTATCCTACCCAGCGTGACATTATAACCCGCCAATACTTAGACAGCCATTTCTCAGCTGCTTTGAAATGGAGTCAATGGATGCGCTAGTTGATCGCATGCAGGTATTATCCCTAGAGGTTGCTGATCTGCGTAATTCGGTCACACGGTGTCAGAATGCTCTGGCATCAGGTGCAATAGGAGAAAGTCAAATTTTTGGGGAGCCTAGAGTCGCTCTCCCTGATAGATTTGCAGGGGGTGTGGATGACTTTATCCGCTTTAGAGAGTCATGCAAGCTGTATTTTCGGCTGCGTCCATCTTCATCTGGTGATGAGAGTCAGAGGGTAGGGATAATCATATCCCTGCTTAAAAGGGATGCGCAATCCTGGGCCTTTTCTCTGCCGTCCGGTTCTCTGGCCCTCCGGTCGGTGGAAGAATTTTTTAAAGCCTTGGGATTAATTTATGATGACTCAGATCGGGTCTCGATGGCAGAATCTAAATTGCGTAATTTATTACAAGGTGAACATACTGCAGAGGCTTACTGAGTTGAATTTAGGAGATGGGCTACTGAGTCAGAGTGGAATGACCCCGCGCTACGTAGTCAGTTTTGTCAGGGGTTGTCTGAGAAATTAAAAGATGTCCTTGCTTTTCATGAGTACCCGGATACATTGGAGATAGACGTATTAGAGAGAGGTGTAAGGTTCCCTCCGTGCGAGGGATCCCTTCTGTGAGTGGTTTCCTCTCACCTGTTCCCCAGGGTGATATGACATGTAACTCTGGGGTAGGGGAGGAACCCATGCAGCTAGGTCAGGTGTCTTTCCGTTCTGGTAATAGGAACTTTAGGAGGTTGCATAAGCTATGTTATTACTGTGGAGAAAGTGGTCATTTTATTTTTGCTTGTCCTTTAGTTAAACCGCATGTTGATGATAAAGAATCACAAAGAGGTTTACATAACGAAAAAAAAAAGACATTCATGACTCTTTGTAGTGTGAATGGGGTGGCGGAGCAAGCAGGTATGCAAGCTCCCTGTAATACTCATTTTCTCCTTCCAGCTATGGTGGCGCTAGACTGGGGTAAACCTTATTGATTTTCTTTTTCTTCAAAATCTGGGCCTAAGTACTTGCACTTTAGAAAGAGAGATTCCGGTTTTCGATTTAGATTGACTCTTCCCCTCTTTCTCAAAGGAGTGTCACTCATATTGCTCATGGTATTCAGTTAAGGGTGGGTGATTCACATGTTGAGATCATGTCTTGTTTTGTCATGAAGGACTTGCCCACTCCTATAGTCTTAGGGTTACCGTGGTTGACCAAAAATAACTCAATTATAGATTGGCAGGCAAGACAGATCACTGGTTGGAGTGAATTTTGTTCTGACAATTGTCTTGGCACATCTATCTCTGGTGTGTCTACTACGGTTTTACCTCAGTATCTCTCAGATTTTGCGGATGTATTTTCGGAGGGAGGGGCTCAGTAATTGCCTCCTCATCGTGACTATGATTGTTCAGTCAGTTAATCTCATCCCAGGGGCTAATTTGCCAAAGTCTCGGCTGTACAATCTTTCTCAACCTGAAAGAGAGGTCATGCGGAAGTATATTGCCGAGAGTTTGGCAAAAGGTCATATTAGACCATCTAAGTCTCCGGTTGCAGTTGGTTTATTCTTTGTAAAGAAAAAGGATGGATCGCTTAGACCTTGTTTGGATTTCCGGGAATTGAACCGTATGACGGTCCATGATCCGTATCCCCTTCCTTTGATCTCTGACCTTTTTGATCAAATTGTTGGAGCCAAGGTGTTCTCCAAGTTAGATTTAAGAGGGGCCTACAATCTGATTAGAATCAAGGAAGGGGATGAGTGGAAAACGGCCTTCAACACGCACGAGGGTCATTTCGAGAATCTGGTTATGCCTTTTGGGTTAACTAACGCGCCAGCAGTGTTTCAGCAATTTGTCAATGACATTTTCCATAATTTTGTGGGAAGGTTTGTGGTAATTTACTTGGATGACATTCTAATTTACTCTCCTGATCTGAAGACCCATCAGGATCACGTGAGACAGGTTTTGTCGATCCTTCGGGAGAATAAATTATATGCCAATTAAGATTCAGGGAGGAGGAGGAGGAGCATGCGTGCGGGTCCCCAGCCCATGTGAGACGCCGTTCCAGCCATCGCTCTGCTGCCTCCCGGACCTGCTGACCGCCTATCTGGCCGCCCTGCCTACCTATGCGAGATGTCCAGCTGATTCTAGGCTCCGGAAGGAGAGCGGGAGCGGAGCACAGATAGATGACTGGACGTGACAGGGAGCGATAGAAGGGTGATCGCCGTGCCTCTTTATATGCTGACTCTTCGCACTCCCCTCCTTCCCCTTGATGAGAACGCGAGCCGAGGTGAGACGCACAGATCATGGTGTCGGACCGGAGCCCTGGTTGCTGAACAGGCCGATATACCGAGGTGAAGCAAACTGTTTAAAGGGGTGGCAGCTGAGGGGAATTGAGTTCGCCACAAAAATCGGTTCTAAAGTTTAAGTGTTGGGAATCAATTGGCGTCCTCCTCCCTGATAGCATACACCTAGAAGATAAGCCTGGAATACAGCACTGGAGGGAAAGAGCCGCTGATGTGAATGAAAATATTGTACGCAAGTTCAATTTTTTTTAAAGCTGCAAAGTGAGAGGAACTAATCCTGAGTCCAGGAATAGGGCCACGGGGAAAGGAGGGCAGAAAAGAAAGTGAAAAACCGACCTGGGGTGTCAGCCTGGTGCCTTTGTTCCTGGGTGTCGTGGAGTGTAAGGTGGAAGTGTCACCCCCAAAGAAGGGGGAAAAAAAATAAGAAAGGGGGGCCCCCTCCTTCAGATTTGATTTGACTGCTGCACTTGTAATTTTGGGAAATTGTAAAACTATTGACTTTTTTTTTCTCTCTCCCCCTCTCCCTGCTATACGTATACCTGCAAGACCCTCTACTTCCCTATTAACACCCCTGTGGATTGACTCGAGTTTGCTTAACCGTACTAATTGTACTAACTATACAAATCTGATTGCATCTGAGGGAAAATATTTGGGGTCCACTGCAGACTTATAAGAGTCGCCTTGAGGAACTGCTATCATATGAATCAATAGTAGCCAATTGTATAGGTAAAATGGTTGTTCTGCCTTATTGCCTCTGAATTTTTTGAGGACACTTTTTCTTGCAGGATAGATAGAGCTGATTATATCAACGGGCTAGCGACATCAGAATACTATTATATGGGTAACCGAACCTACTTAAGCTAAACACATTAACTATACTAACAGTGTGGTATGAACTATCTCATGGACTAACCGGCACAGAGCGGTGATGAAGTGGCCACTAAACAGACACGCTTGAACCTCGAATTCAGTCAATTGACTTTCTATACTAACCTGAAACTTACTGATAACGGGTTTACTTGCTGAAGTGTGTTGTACGTGTTGAATGGATTGCTACTAAGCTTACTGTGTATATATAGCTGCAGCCTCCTCCTCCCACGTATACGGATACCACAATAGATAAAGAGAGAGTGGTCTGCTTTCAACACACCAATACATTTCTTAAAACTTAACGGTATCAAAGGTGTGGAAGACAGCTAGAGAGCGAGGGGTGTCTGTATGTGGGTAGGAGGACGCGAATACCAAAAACACGGAACTAATGTAAAAGACTGAATACTTTATTTGTAACTTAGGCTAGTGGGACTCTAATTAGTGCGATGCTAGGAAGTACATAGAGCCAACCCGGCTCATGGTTGGTTAGCTCTAGCGCTGAGCATCTACGTTAGGATAAGATGGCCAGACAGGGAGTTGGGAAAAAGAGGCGAGGGCAACCAGAATTAAACACCTCAATTTCCCCAGGGCTCAAGAAAATAGAAAGGAATAAGCAACAACTTCTGACTAACATGAGAATGCAGAGGTCCCCCCCTAAGAAAAAAAAAGAGGATATATCCCAATACTTGGAGGGGGAGGGGGAACTTTTTGGGTCAGCTGAAAATATCAGCCCGAAGAACTTGAGTGAGGACCTCCAGACTGGAGAGAGAGGTATTAACCAGACAAAAGAACTGGCTGAAAGTAATACTAATAAAGGGGAGCAGGCGCCTAGCTTACAAGACATATTGCAGGAAATTAAGAACTGTAGTCTGGCAATAAAGGACCTCTCTCTCCAGACTGGAAATATTAAGTTGGTGGTGGGGCTTTCAAGGACTGACCTACAAAAATATAAAGAAAGATTGACAGAGGCAGAAAAAAGAATATCGGATTCAGAGGCTCTCCTACAAACTACGGCCAAGGAAAAAAAACATCTTAAAGGCAGAGAACATAGAACTAAAAAATAAATTACTGGACCTAGAAAATAGGTCCAGAAGGGCCAATTTGAGATGCCTAGGGATCCCGGAGGGGGTAGAAGGACGAGATCTACGGGACTATATACAAACTTGGTTGAGGGCACAATTGGGCCAAGACATCTCAGACCACAAAAATTACGTGGAAAGGGCCTATAGAGTGCCGTCGAAACCACCCCCTCCTGGATCAAGACCGAGATTAATAATTATAAATTTACTGTCAGTAAGGGATAAGGAGGAGATCGCCCGTAGGTCTAGGAAGAAAGGGAGCCTGGAGTGCAGCAGTGATGCTATTCCCTGATTACGCTAGGGAGACTGTAAGGGAAAGGAGCCAATTCATTGATATAAAAAAAAAAATTGCGCTTACATAACGTAAAGTATTCAATGATGTTTCCAGCCAGGTTACGGATCGAATGGGAAGATAAAACCTGTTTTTTTGATACCGCAGAGGCAGCGGGCGAATGGATCAGAAGAAATATAAAATGCTGAGGCGAAAAAGGGGCTGGGGGGAGGGCCGGGAGGGAGTAATGCTATTAAAAAGAGCTAGGGCTAAATGCCACCCTGGGTCATTCGGTAAGGGTGGGATGGGGGTCGGGTTGGCATCTGCTTGCGGTGTGTGTTTTTTTTATTGTTTTTTTTTTCTCTCTCCCCTCTTCCTCTCCCCCCCCTTCCTCCCTCCCTGCGCCCTGGGGAGTTCTCTTGCCCCCTCTCCTTTTTCTATCTTCTAGTGCAAATCGAGTAGACTAACCAGCCTATATGAGAATAATCTCATGGAACATTAGGGGCTTGAGTAGGGGTGTAAAGAGAGCTGCTGTATTTGATGCAATTCAAAGGGCATTACCTGCTATAATCTGCTTACAAGAAACACACTTGATAGATGAGAAGAGGGGCGGGATAGATAGACCATGGATTCAGTGTGCCTTCCATTCAGTTTACTCTTCATATGCTAGAGGGGTAAGCATATTAATACATCGTGACATAGATAGTAAGGTGATTAAAACTGTGATAGATACTCAAGGTAGCTATTTTTTTATGGACTGCGTATTGGAAGGAAAAGCATGGCTGATAGCAAATGTCTATATACCGCCCTCCTTTAAAACAGATGTTCTATTAAAAATCCATGACCTTGCGACCAAAGCGGGAGATAAATCACTTTTGGTAATGTGAGACTTTAATAATGTAATGGATGGAAATATAGATAGATGTAGGATTAAAGGAAAAAGAGAACAAAACGAGCGGCACTCACCGTTGATAGGCAGTTAACTTTATTCCATGGCAGGAGGGGGGTGCAAGGGTTGCAGATACAGCAGCAAGTAAGCGACAGCCGTTTCGCGCGTGTATGCGCTTCTTCTGGTTTTCCAACACTGAAGAGGTCACGGCACCTTCTTATAGTGCACAGGAAGCCGCATCATCGCAGTAATTTGCTTAATTACTAAGTAATCAACACCTGGCCTCTCAAGAGGTAAGGGCAGGGATTTCAGTCAGGCAGGACCTCTTCAATGATGTAAGGTGCATATGTGAACATACATAAACCAATAAGAACAAATCAAAATACAAAAATACAATAAGCAAGAGTGGTATAGATAGATGTAGGATAGGTAATGTACAGGGCAGAGGAACGGACACTAGGTTAAAAACTATCACAGAAGAGTTGGGATGGATTGATATTTGGAGGATAATGTACCCGAAGTTAAAGAAATACTCATGTTTTTCAAAAACACATAGGAGTTTATCACGGATTGATTTAGTTTTTACTAACACTAAAGGTATATTGGATATTGAACGAGTTAGGTATGGTCAACGCGGGATTTCGGATCATAACCCTATAAACATAAACATAAAAAGGGAGGTGAAGAAAAAGAGGAGCATGAATATAAATATAGGGTGGATAAATCTAATGGGTATACATGATAAGGTCTTGCAAGAGATTAGGAAATATTTTGATATAAATGAGGGTTCAGCGGTAAATAACATGCTCTGGGAGGCTGCAAAGGCCTTCATTAGGGGAATTATCACAAAATACACCATATCATATAAGAAAAGCCTAAGGAAGAAATTATTAGTACTAGAGCAGGAGGCGGAAATGTACGGAAAAAAATATGTAGAAAACCCCATAGAACAAAATTTTAAAGAATGGAGGTGCAGAGCTACTAAAATGGAAGATGAAATGTTCTTGCAGGCCGAACAACAAAAGGAAAATTATGTAAGGGACAACTATATTTACGCACATATACCGGGTAAAAAGTTAGCGGCCGTAGTCGCAGCACAGACAAAAAATAATAATTATATCCATTGCTTGCTAGATAAATCAGGACATAAAATAACTGAACAAACGGCCAAAATAGAACTACTTAAGGAATATTTTGAGGATATATATAGTAGCAAAATAAAGAAAAATACGTCCCAAATACAGCAGTTTCTGGATAAAATTACTATCACCACAATAACCCCAGAACAAAGGGGAAGCTTGGAAATCCTAATAGACCCCGAAGAAGTGGATAAAATACTATCAAAGATAACTAAAAATAAGACGCCAGGGATAGACGGCATCCCGTTCGAAATGTACTCCCAATATAGAGAAATAATGACCTCGAAATTATTAAAGATGTGGACAACATCGAGAGAGTCAGGTAAATTGCCAGACTCACTGAGGGAAGCCTTAATCACACTTATTTTAAAGCCCGGGAAAGATCCAATGCTACCAGACTCATATCGTCCTATCTCACTGATTAACACAGATAATAAAATACTAGCAAAGATTTTGGCAGCTAGGCTTGGGGCGGTAATCCAAGGACTTGTGCATGAGGAAAATATCATGAGGTATTTTATGAATATTCAAATGGAGCCCACAAACAGTGGTGAGAAAATGATTTTCACTATAGATGCTTCAAAAGCCTTCGACACTATAGAGTGGTCCTTTTTAATGGCAACTTTGAAGAAAATGGGATTTGGTGAAATATTTGTTTCTTGGATAAAACTTCTATACACTGATACAATATCGAGGGTGACCTTGAATGGAGTACACTCTGAAGGCATACCCAATCGCAGGGCGGTTAGATAGGGTTGCCATCTTTCCCCCCTGCTATTTGCTATAGCTATGGAACCTTTGGCAGATTTGATTAGGCAAGATAAAGACATCGAAGGCTTCAGGTATGGATCTCATGAAGAAAAAATCGCTCTGTATGCAGACGATATTATGCTATTTGTGGGCTCCCACGGTTCACTTACCAGGATTTTCGAGATCTTTGAAGAGTACAGCGAATATGCTGGTCTCAATATAAACTGGTCTAAGTCGGCGTGCATTCCGATTGACCCCCTGAATGGGTTAATACCGGGTCAATTGGAAATGAAGATGAACCAGTAAAATATCTAGGGATCCAAATAATGCCTAACTCCAAAGATTATGTTCAGTTAAATGTAATATGTAAAATACAAGAAATTAGGAAGAAAATAGAAGTGTGGAAAAAACTATATGTTTCAATGGCAGGCCGAATCTCACTAGTGAAAATGTGCATTTTACCCTCCATGAACTATATACTATGGAATGCGCCAATAATAATCCCAAAAAAGATTTAAAATAAAACAGCCTCTTTACTGGCGGATTTAATTTGGCGTGGCAAAAAAACGCGAATAAGAGCACAAATATTGCAGACTCGAGAGAAGGAGGGTGGATTATCAGCCCCAGATATGGAACTATACTTTCTTTCTGGCCACATTAGAAATATGATAATATGGAGCAACTCACAAAAATATAAGAACATGGTTGCAGGTATTAATGAAAAACTGGATAACTGCAGCATTTTTCAAATAGTGGAAGCTGATATTTTGTCACGGCAGCAAATCAGTAAAATATCGCTATTTGGGCTATGGTCTAAAACTTATAAAGAGGTAAGAGAACTGTGGCCTCAGACTAGATTACATACAGATACCTTAATATGGGATAACATACTTCTCACAGAACTGAAATCAATTGAACAGAAAATTTGGTGGAATCATGGAATTTTTAGACTGGGGAAGGTATGGTGAGAGGGAGATATAGTTACATACCTAGATCTTAAAAACGAAGGCGGGTTTGGAAATAAGGACCTGAATTTCTTCTATTTACAACTGAAACAAGCTCTACGAGTGTCGCTATGTAGGGGAACACAAATTGATTCTCTCCCACCCCCACCCCCCACCCCCTAGCTAATATCTTCAAATTTAAAACAGGAAAGAAGTTGACGTCCAAGATATATGGCAGTCTGTTATATCAAAAAAAAAAAAAAAAAAGTGAAGCCAACTGCCTAAGGCATAAATGGCAGGATGCTTTGGAGCCTCAACGGGAGGAATTCTGGGAAGGGGTGATGAGGGCTAAAAATGGAGTCTCAAATAATTTCTCCCATAGGATCATGCAATTTAATATAATATATAGTCTATATTACTCCCCTAAAAAGCTAATGCAATATTATAAAACCAAGGAGTTTAGCTGCAAAAAATGTGGGCAGTTAGGGGTGGATGATGTCCATATATTATGGACATGTACGAAGATTAGAGAATTCTGGTGGAAGGTGCACAAAATAATACAAGAACAACATGGGTTTAGAGTCCCCTGGGAATTTGAAACTTGTATATTGGGGAGGCTGGATGGGATAGGCCCCGTTAAATATCGGGAGATAGCGGCCAAACTTCTATTCCAAGCTAGGAGATGCATTGTAGCACATTGGAGAGACAGCGCAGTCCCTGAGGTCAGGGAGTGGGAGAACCAGGCCAGAATCTCGCTGGCAAGAGAGAAATTCCATTTAGTATCTAGAAAAAAAAAAGCTAGATTCAATGAACTCTGGCAGAGATCGCTAAAGTGATTTGAGACGAGAGATCGGAGGGGGAGGAGGGGGATGGGGAGGAGGGACTATTTAAGGGGGGGGAGAATTTTTTATTTATTTTTTTCTGTTTCTTGTCACACAAGCAGTGGGGCTGGTGGGAATACTATATTTATGTACATTTAGAGGACAGGTAGTGGATCCTCTGGACCAGAGAGGCGATGGCGCGGGTTGTACTAGAGGACCGGTTCTAAGCAGTTACTGGTCTTCACCAGAGCCCGCCGCAAAGCGGGATGGATTTGCTGCGGCGGTAACTACCAGGTCGTGTCCCCTAGTAACAACTCGACCTCTCTGGCTGGTGATATGGCATGGTACACAGGGAGAAGGCAAGAGCGAAGTCGGACGTAGCAGCGGTCAGGGCAGGCGGCAAAGGTTCAAAGGCGAGTGGACGGTAGCAACAGGTACGGCAACAGGTAAGGCAAACTAACATAGAAAGGAACGCTTT